>NC_133816.1:24720436-24728358 GCF_043250625.1 Sebastes fasciatus
CACCAACACGTCCTCACATCATGTCACACGCTTCCACTCCTACCAACACATTATGTGAGACAGCGAGGAGACGACATGCAGAGAGCAGAACTGTACATCCTGTAACGGATGAGCATATATAAATAACTGTACATCAATATGAAACACACATTATGTAAAACAGATTATACAACACCGGGAATAAAGAGGACACTTTGAGCTTTTCACAAATGTCCTAATGTTCCTAATATGTCCTCATTTCTAAGTATGTCCCCACCTTTTAAAATTACTCCCAATTATTTCAAAAAATGTCCTCACTTTCCTCCAAAATATGTCCTAACGTTATCCCCAAATATGTCCTCACTTTCCCCCAAGATATGTCCTAACGTTATCCCCAAATATGTCCTCACTTTCCCCCAAGATATGTCCTAACGTTATCCCCAAATATGTCCTCACTTTCCCCCAAGATATGTCCTCACTTTCCCCCAAGATATGTCCTCACTTTCCCCCAAGATATGTCCTAACGTTATCCCCAAATATGTCCTCACTTTCCCCAAAAAAATGTCCTCACCTTCCCTCAAAAAATTTCCTCTTTCCCCCAAAAAATGTCCTCTTTCCCCCAAAAAATGTCCTCTTTCCCCCAAAAAATGTCCTCTTTCCCCTGAGGAATGTCCTCACTTTCCCTCAAAGAAATGCTCCCACTTTCCCGCAGAAAATGTCCTCCTCTCCTTCTCCTCCTATCGCTCCCTACACCCCCTCCTCACCTCCCTGGTCTCCTCTTATCGCTCCCTTCACCTCCTCCTCCCCTCCCTGGTCTCCTCCTATCGCTCCCTACACCCCCTCCTCACCTCCCTTTACCTCCTCCTCTCCTCCTCTCTTCCTCCTCCTCCTCCTCCTCCTCATGTGTGTTTGTCTTCGGGTCCCCCGCTACGTGTCGTGGTGTCTCATGACAGAAGCTCGCCGGGGCCCAAAACAATGAATATCATGAATATCTATAAATAAAGACGAGGAGGAAGAAAAACTCAGGCGACCTTTTGAATGTTTAAACTCCTTCTCTTCTCTTCTTTCCTTTCCTCGCTTCCTTTCCTCACATGACGTCATCGCTGCCCCTCTGAGTGACTGACAGTGATGAAGCGTGATGAAGCGTGATGAAGCGTGATGAAGCGTGATGAAGCGTGATGAAGCTCTCATTAAAAGGACAATAAAACACAGAGAGAATAATCAATGGTTTAGTGGCGCTACATCATGAGTCCTGGTGTTTGTGTTTGCATATGCAGATGTATGCGAGTGTGTGTCTGTGTGTGTGTGTGTGTGTGTGTGTGTGTGTGTGTGTGTGTGTGTGTGTGTGTGTGTGTGTGTGTGTGTGTGTGCGCTGGCATCCATCCAACAACACACACACACACACAAACACACAGCGGGGGGGCCATTAAACTGCGATTGGCGGCGAGGCCTCAGCACAGCGGGAGAGCTGCAGGCTTTTGTGATTACGAACGGGTGTAAACGGATACACGTTTTGCTTTTAGGCGTCTGCTGAGAGAAACAACAGCGGTCCTGACCCCGCCATCACGCCATCACGCCACTACGCCATCACGCCACCACGCCGTCACGCCATCACGCCACCACGCCGTCACGCCATCACGCCGTCCGCTCACCGGCAGCCACACACTCTGCTGGCTTCTGATTGTTGATCAAACACTCAAATCTTTCGTCCCCTTTTTTCGTTGTTAGCAGAAAGACAAAACATTTTCTGGATTTCTCTAAATGTGTATCAGATGAGACTAATAACACTGCACCATTATAACCATCTAAAATCTTTAAAACACAACAGAGTTTATAACAAAGATTTCTTCTTTAATAAGACAAAGAGTCTACAGACTAAAAGAACCTTAAAACAGCCTTGAAGTGACTTTTATATTTGCTATAGAGCTTTCATAGTTGACCCGATAATAACTCGTTAAAACGTCACTAATTTCTTTAACACATTAACGCAACTTGTGATTTTTAGGCTGTAGCGGGCTGAGTTTTAAAGCTGAAGATACTGGTATCATACAAAACTAGAAAAACTTTTGAAAGGCTAAACGCCAACAAATATGGATTGAAGCTGAATATTTAGTTAGATTTTGCTACTAAGTAGCAAAAAAATATGTATTTTTAAATAGATTTATGAACAGACTTTTGTATAAATTATCCAGTGAATATGTTGTTTAGGGTTGTCAAAGTTAACGCAATAATAACTCGTTAACGCAAATTGGTTTTAACGCCACTAGAGTGACAATACTGGTATCATATGAAACTATAAAACCTGATGAATCCATTGATACCAACCATGTCATACTAGCTTGTCAGGAAGGAGGTTAAATAATGCTTCAAACTTATGCTAAATTTTGGCGAGGAAAAACTGAGATCGACTTGGTTAGGTTTAGGCAACGAAACTACTTAGGCTTAGAAAAGATCGATTTGGTTAGGTTTAGGCAACGAAACTACTTAGGCTTAGAAAAGATCGATTTGGTTAGGTTTAGGCAACAAAACTACTTTATTAGGCTTAGAAAAGATCGACTTGGTTAGGTTTAGGCAATGAAACTACTTAGTTAGGTTTATAAAAGTTCAACTTGGCTAGGCTTAGGCAATAAAACTACTTAGTTAGGCTTAGAAAAGATCGACTTGGTTAGGTTTAGGCAATAAAACTACTTAGTTAGGCTTAGAAAAGATCGACTTGGTTAGGTTTAGGCAACAAAACTACTCTGTTGGGTTTAGGAAAAGATTGCAGTTTGGGTTAAAATCACACTGGAAGTGGCGTAACTTAAGTACAGAAGTTATGTGACAAATAAATAGAGACAAATAACGTTGACTTGTGGTTTCACGCGGGACATGAACGTCGGTCTCCTGGTGAAAGTCTGGTGTTTTTTGACCCACCCATCCACCCTGACCTCCTCCCTCTTTATACTTCCTGGTTCACGATTACGTGGATCACATAAGAACTGATTTCGTGCCGACCATCACCGTAAATAAAAATGTGAAATCGGTGTCTATGTACACGAATCAATAAATACAATAAACCTCGTGACAAACTGCCGTGCGACCGGGCTGGACAAGGACGAGTCCCTGCACTGCAATAATAACCGTCCAACCCAATAATCTCTCCGAGCCTCTGAGTCACAGATTACATTTTCTAGGAGCAAAGTGCAGCATTTGGACGGGTGAAGATATTAAAATCTGAGTCAGAGTGATAAATTATTAGAAGTGGGTCACCAGCTGTCAGCTCGGAGGGGAGAAACACTGCTGCGCCTCTCATATGATTTGTTTTTGTTAAAAAGATAAGAGCTCCAAATTGAAATTGAATTTCCTGTGTGATCTTTACTCCTCATTACAGCCACACAAACACAAACTCTGCTCGGTGCTGCAATAAAAGCTCAGACGTACAGTACTTCTCTGCACGTTGTTTCTGCAGCTGATACATCAGACACACGCAGGTACTTCACGAAAAGTCAAGGCCAAGGCTGAGATGTAGTGGGAGACGACTGCTAGAACGTTAATGTATGAATGTAGTACTATATTCACGTATCGTATCTGAGCCTCAGATGTGAGTGTGAAAGCCTCGGCTAACCCGCTACACAATAGCTTTTCATCATTTGCTCTCCTGTGACGGCGAGTTTCTTTCCTCCCAAAAAGGGAGCGCGGCCTCGGAGATGACGCAATGCCAAAGAACGTATATTTAAAGAAGTGAAAGCTTGTTCCATTGCAACATCAGCGCCCATCAGCAGAGCTACGCTTCTGCCATTTTGGACTGAAAGCGACTACCAGACTGCCTAAAAAGTGCCGTAGAAAAGTAAAACAATATTATTTTTATTCTACTGTCATATTCTACCGAATTGGTCTGTGTTGAACAATAAAATATAATAGATATAATGAGTGTTTTCAGTCCAAAATGGCGGCAGCCGTTATCAAAAAAACACCAGAGTTTCATCTCTCGTACTCGTTGGCAACACTGCTGGTCTGGTCTATAACTTGGAGCCATAAAGTCATGCTGGTCTGGTTTATAGCTTGGAGCTATGACGCCATGCTGGTCTGGTCTATAGCTTGGAGCCATGACGCCATGCTGGTCTGGTCTATAGCTTGGAGCCATGACGCCATGCTGGTCTGGTCTATAGCTTGGAGCCAGGACCCCATGACGCCTTGCTGGTCTGGTCTATAGCTTGGAGCCATGACGCCTTGCGGGTCTGGTCTATAGCTTGGAGCCATGACCTCATGCTGGTCTGGTCTATAGCTTGGAGCCAGGACCCCATGACGCCTTGCGGGTCTGGTCTATAGCTTGGAGCCATGACCCCTTGCTGGTCTGGTCTATAGCTTGGAGCCATGACCCCATGCTGGTCTGGTCTATATCTTGGAGCCCATAAAGACATGTGACTCAGTGATGGAGCCGATCATCATCGTCATCTTCGTCTGCAGGAAATGATGGTTTAATATTAACAGCGTCCTCTCGGTTCCCCTTATCACGGAGCAGGATAAGCAGAGCAGCTTTATTTGTGTGTACATGATGTGAGGTCTCCAGGTCGTTTCTCGCTCATTAAACAGCATTAAAACACTCTCAGCCTCTGGAAACCACGTATCTCCAACGTGGTTAGTTTAGCAGTCTGGAGTCTTTTTGTTGACACATAAGCATAGAAATAGATTAGAGAAACTCTATTTCTATGTTTATGAGCTTCAAGTTATAGTCAGTCATACTAGTTAAAAAAAAAACTGTAATTTTATAATACTGCAAATATATAAATATTGCAATACTTTGGCGGTAGAAAGTGACTTCACCCCCCCGAGACCTGCTGCTGGGATTGCTGACCGACCTTACTGTCTTTCAGAGGCTCTAGCAGGCTCAGGTATCTGAATATTTCTGCATACTGGGGTCCCTAAACAGTCTCTTAATTACATAAAGTGTGTATCACTGTAAAGCTGAGACTCTTGTGGATCCAATGAGCCCAACTGTATTCATGTATGATGATGTTAGTCCCCATAGGAGACATTTCATTGACCTCTCTGTATAAAATGACCTGTGGTGACCTCTAGGATAATCACAGCCTCATGAAACTTTACAGCCACAAACTACAGACCTAGAGCATTCAGAGGATGGATGGATCAAACTAGAGACCTAGAGCATTCAGAGGATGGAAGGATCAAACTAGAGACCTAGAGCATTCAGAGGATGGAAGGATCAAACTAGAGACCTAGAGCATTCAGAGGATGGAAGGATCAAACTAGAGACCTAGAGCATTCAGAGGATGGAAGGATCAAACTAGAGACCTAGAGCATTCAGAGGATGGAAGGATCAAACTAGAGACCTAGAGCATTCAGAGGATGAATGGATCAAACTAGAGACCTAGAGCATTCAGAGGATGGAAGGATCAAACTAGAGACCTAGAGCATTCAGAGGATGGAAGGATCAAACTAGAGACCTAGAGCATTCAGAGGATGAATGGATCAAACTAGAGACCTAGAGCATTCAGAGGATGGATGGATCAGACTAGAGACCTACAGCATTCAGAGGATGGATGGCTTTCCTAGCTTTGATGACAATAAGGGGGTTTCTGAGACGTTTACACAACACAAATGCTCGCTATCCAATCACCAAAAAAATGCAATTCTTGCAGAAAGTTTTTGAAATCACAGCATGTCTTTTTCTCTGGTGTTCCTCAAAGTCTCGGTGTCTCAATGTGGTATTTTTAAGGGATTATTGATCATTTTTATCATTTCTACAGTTGTAAAAAAAAAAAGGTTAAATATAGCACCAAATCTGTGTAACAAATGGTATCAAATGCATCTCAGATTAATCTCCATGTTCCAGCTTTCAGATGATGTACACCACTTCTATGTGACGTCTACTGTTGACCTGCTATCTCCCCCTAAAGACCCCATGGACCCCCTAAAGACTAAAGACTAAAACCAGCTCTATCTATTTAAATAAAGATCTCACCACTTTAACATTTGTTTTTGGATTTGTGTGTCTGCAGCTTCCGCTCGGGATGAACTCCTGTAAACTCCTCTTTAGTCTCGTCTTTAGTCTCACCTTTAGTCTCGTCTTTAGTCTCCTCTTTAGTCTCATCTTTAGTCTCCTCTTTAGTCTCGTCTTTAGTCTCATCTTTAGTCTCGTCTTTAGTCTCACCTTTAGTCTCATCTTTAGTCTCATCTTTAGTCTCATCTTTAGTCTCGTCTTTAGTCTCCTCTTTAGTCTCGTCTTTAGTCTCATCTTTAGTCTCCTCTTTAGTCTCATCTTTAGTCTCATCTTTAGTCTCCTCTTTAGTCCCCTCTTTAGTCTCATCTTTAGTCTCTCCCTCTTTTAGTCCCCTCTTTAGTCTCATCTTTAGTCTCATATCAACTTCTGCCCTCCAAGAGGCCATTCAGAGTCCCTACATTTAACCTGCATCGGGCTAAAGAACAGGCTTCTGTCCATCAGTCCATCTTGTAAAGACATGTGAACCCAGAGGACAGATGGTCATGTTGTAATGGGTTATGTATGAATAATTGTGATGTGTCTGATGGGTCCTACTTGTCTACCTGTCTGTCTGTCTGTCTGTGTTAACAGGATGTCTGTCTGTCTGTCTGTCTGTCTGTGTTAACAGGATGTCTGTCTGTCTGTCTGTCTGTCTCTGGTAACAGGATGTCTATTGGATGTGTACTTTCTTCTCAAACTGAGCTGCCTATGGGGATGCAAAATGCATTTCAGTGCAAACTGACAATAAAGTTGTATCGTATCGTATTTTGCGCACGCGTGCACGTGCAAACACCCTGTGGTGAGCGTGTGCACGTGCGTGTGCATGGGTGAGTGGCTGACTGACACACTGACCTCTCTCTGTCTCTCCGGGTTGCAGCAGCAGCAGCAGCAGCAGCTCGGCTCCTCTCCGTCACCAAACCCCGGAGTCACTCAGAGGTCTCTGCTCTCATCATGACATTCACCTGAAGTCTGAAGCCTTTAAATCCACATCCTCATCCTCTGGATCCACGCGCGTCCGACCCACCACAACCTCCTCTCCTCTCCTCTCCTCTCCTCTCCTCTCTCTGATTTATCTGAAGCTCAGCAGGACTCCAGCTCTCCTGCTTTAGGAAACAAATCCTTCAGATCTGCGCTGACATCCACACAACACATGAAACCGTCCAAGAGAGAAAAGTGGAAAAGATGCTTTTCTAGTTCAGCATGAACAATCTCCTCCTCCTCTTCTTCCTCTTCTCTTCTTCTTCTCCTCCTCCTCCTCTCTCCGTTCCGTCCGTGCGCTCTGGACAAGGACACGAGACTGAAGCGCTTTACGCACCGCGCGTAAAAGACCAGAGAGAGGATCCAGAGAGGAGGAGGGGAGGAGAGGAGGAGAGGTAGGGGGGTGGAGGGGGGGGAGAGAGAGAGAGAGAGAGAGAGAGAGAGGGGGGAGCGGGAGAGAGCGAGAAGGAGGGAGAGAGAGAGAGAGAGAGAGAGAGGAGAGAGAGAGAGAGAGAGAGAGGGAGCGAGAAGGAGGGAGAGGGAGGGAGAGAGAGAGAGAGAGAGAGAGAGAGAGAGAGAGAGAGAGAGAGAGAGAGAGGAGAGAGAGAGAGAGAGAGAGAGAGAGAGAGGTAGAGAGAGAGAGAGAGAGAGAGAGAGAGAGAGAGAGAGAGAGAGAGAGAGAGAGAGAGAGAGAGAGAGAGAGGAGAGAGAGAGAGAGAGAGAGAGGAGGGGTGGTGGGTTTAAGAGAGAGGGAGGAATGAAAGGAGAGGAGGGGGAGAAGAAGGAGAGGGGAAAAAAGAGTTAGAGGATGAAGATAGAAGCAAGGTGGAAGGAAATAGGAGGAAAGGGGGGAAGGAGAGAAGAGAAGTGAAGTGAAGGAAAAGGGGGGGAGGGAGGGAAAGAGGAGAGATGAGGGAGAGTAGGAGGGAAAGAGGAGGAGAGGAGGAGGAGAAGATAAGGGCTGCAGATGAGGGAGATGTTTGGA
>NC_133816.1:25088558-25183558 GCF_043250625.1 Sebastes fasciatus
CTAACATCATTTACACTATTTACTACTACCACTACTACTAATACTACTACTACTACTACTACTACCACCACTACTACTACTACTACTACTACTACTACTAACATAATTTACACTATTTACTACTACTACTACTACTACTACTACTACTACTACTAACATCATTTACACTATTTACTACTACCACTACTACTACTACTACTACTACTACTAACATCATTTACACTATTTACTACTACCACTACTACTACTACTACTACTACTAACATAATTTACACTATTTACTACTACTACTACTACTACTACTACTACTAACATAATTTACACTATTTACTACTACTACTACTACTACTACTACTACTACTACTACTAACATCATTTACACTATTTACTACTACCACTACTACTACTACTACTACTACTACTACTAACATAATTTACACTATTTACTACTACTACTACTACTACTACTACTACTACTACTAACATCATTTACACTATTTACTACTACCACTACTACTAATACTACTACTACTACTACTAACATAATTTACACTATTTACTACTACTACTACTACTACTACTACTACTTCTACTAACATAATTTACACTATTTACTACTACTACTACTACCACCATTTCTACTACTACTACTACTACTACTACTACTAACATAATTTACACTATTTACTACTACTACTACTACTACTACTACTACTACTAACATCATTTACACTATTTACTACTACCACTACTACTACTACTACTACTACTACTACTACTAACATCATTTACACTATTTAATACTACCACTACTACTACTACTACTACTACTACTAACATAATTTACACTATTTACTACTACTACTACTACTACTACTACTACTACTACTAACATCATTTACACTATTTACTACTACCACTACTACTAATACTACTACTACTACTACTACTACCACCACTACTACTACTACTACTACTACTACTAACATAATTTACACTATTTACTACTACTACTACTACTACTACTACTACTACTACTACTAACATCATTTACACTATTTACTACTACCACTACTACTACTACTACTACTACTACTACTACTAACATAATTTACACTATTTACTACTACTACTACTACTACTACTACTACTACTACTAACATCATTTACACTATTTACTACTACCACCACTACTACTACTACTACTACTACTACTAACATAATTTACACTATTTACTACTACTACTACTACTACTACTACTACTACTAACATAATTTACACTATTTACTACTACTACTACTACTACTACTACTACTACTACTACTAACATCATTTACACTATTTACTACTACCACCACTACTACTACTACTACTACTACTACTAACATAATTTACACTATTTACTACTACTACTACTACTACTACTACTACTACTACTAACATCATTAACACTATTTACTACTACCACTACTACTACTACTACTACTACTACTAACATAATTTACACTATTTACTACTACTACTACTACTACTACTACTACTACTACTAACATAATTTACACTATTTACTACTACTACTACTACTACTACTACTACTACTACCACCACTACTACTACTACTACTACTACTACTAACATCATTTACACTATTTACTACTACCACTACTACTACTACTACTACTACTACTACTACTAACATCATTTACACTATTTACTACTACTGTCTACTACTACTACTACCACTACCACTAGTACTAGTACTACTACTACTACTACTACTACTACTAACATAATTTACACCATTTCTACTACTACTACTACTACCACCATTTCTACTACTACTACTACTACTACTACTACTAACATCATTTACACTATTTACTACTACCATCATTTCTACTACTATTACTACCATCATTGCTACTACTACTACCACCATTTCTACTACTACTACTACTACCACCATTTCTACTACTACTACTACTACCACCATTTCTACTACTACTACTACTACCACCATTTCTACTACTACTACTACTACCACCATTTCTACTACTACTACTACTACTACTACTACCACCATTTCTACTACTACTACTACTACTACTACTACTACCACCATTTCTACTACTACTACTACTACTACCATCATTTCTACTACTACTACTACTACTACCACCATTTCTACTACTACTACTACTACCACCATTTCTACTACTACTACTACTACTACTACTACTACCATTTCTACTACTACTACTACTACTACTACTACCACCATTTCTACTACTACTACTACTACTACTACCATTTCTACTACTACTACTACTACTACCACCATTTCTACTACTACTACTACTACCACCATTTCTACTACTACTACTACTACTACTACTACTACTACTACTACCATTTCTACTACTACTACTACTACTACTACTACCACCATTTCTACTACTACTACTACTACTACTACTACTACCATTTCTACTACTACTACTACTACTACTACTACTACTACTACCATTTCTACTACTACTACTACTACCACCATTTCTACTACTACTACTACTACCACCATTTCTACTACTACTACTACTACTACTACCACCATTTCTACTACTACTACTACTACTACTACTACTACCACCATTTCTACTACTACTACTACTACTACCACCATTTCTACTACTACTACTACTACTACTACTACCATCATTTCTACTACTACTACTACTACTACCACCATTTCTACTACTACTACTACTACTACTACTACTACCATTTCTACTACTACTACTACTACTACTACTACCACCATTTCTACTACTACTACTACTACCACCATTTCTACTACTACTACTACTACTACTACTACTACTACTACCATTTCTACTACTACTACTACCACCATTTCTACTACTACTACTACTACTACTACTACTACTACTACTACCATTTCTACTACTACTACTACTACTACCATTTCTACTACTACTACTACCACCATTTCTACTACTACTACTACTACTACTACTACTACTACTACCATTTCTACTACTACTACTACTACTACTACTACCACCATTTCTACTACTACTACTACTACCACCATTTCTACTACTACTACTACTACTACTACTACCACCATTTCTACTACTACTACTACTACTACTACTACTACTACTACTACCATTTCTACTACTACTACTACTACCATCATTTCTACTACTACTACTACTACCACCATTTCTACTACTACTACTACTACCATCATTTCTACTACTACTACTACCATCATTGCTACTACTACTACTACTACTACCACCATTTCTACTACTACTACTACTACTACTACCACCATTTCTACTACTACTACTACTACTACCACCATTTCTACTATTACTACTACTACTACTACTACCATCATTTCTACTACTACTACTACTACTACCACCATTTCTACTACTACTACTACTACCACCATTTCTACTACTACTACTACTACTACCATTTCTACTACTACTACTACTACTACTACTACCACCATTTCTACTACTACTACTACTACTACTACTACTACCATTTCTACTACTACTACTACTACTACTACTACTACCATTTCTACTACTACTACTACTACCACCATTTCTACTACTACTACTACTACTACTACTACTACTACTACCATTTCTACTACTACTACTACTACTACTACTACTACTACTACTACTACTACTACCATTTCTACTACTACTACTACCACCATTTCTACTACTACTACTACTACCACCATTTCTACTACTACTACTACTACTACTACTACTACCATTTCTACTACTACTACTACTACTACTACTACTACTACTACTAATACTACTACTACTACCATTTCTACTACTACTACTACCACCATTTCTACTACTACTACTACTACCACCATTTCTACTACTACTACTACTACTACCACCATTTCTAATACTACTACTACTACTACTACTACCATTTCTACTGCTACTACTACTACCACCATTTCTACTACTACTACTACTACCACCATTTCTACTACTACTACTACTACCACCATTTCTACTACTACTACTACTACTACCACCATTTCTAATACTACTACTACTACTACTACTACCATTTCTACTGCTACTACTACTACCACCATTTCTACTACTACTACTACTACCACCATTTCTACTACTACTACTACTACTACTACTACTACCACCATTTCTACTACTACTACTACTACTACTACCATCATTTCTACTACTACTACTACTACTACTACCACCATTTCTACTACTACTACTACTACCACCATTTCTACTACTACTACTACTACTACCACCATTTCTACTACTACTACTACTACTACTACCATCATTTCTACTACTACTACTACTACTGCTACCACCATTTCTACTACTACTACTACTACCACCATTTCTACTACTACTACTACTACTACTACCACCATTTCTACTACTACTACTACTACCACCATTTCTACTACTACTACTACTACCACCATTTCTACTACTACTACTACTACCACCATTTCTACTACTACTACTACTACTACCACCATTTCTACTACTACTACTACCATCATGTTTACTACTACTACTACTACTGCTAGTACTGACTAGTACTACTAGTAGTAGTAGTACTAGTACTAGTAGTAGTACTGACAAAATGTGATATAAATGTGCATAAATTCATGCACTTAACAAATATCTGAGATGTCGTGGAACAGAAGTATAAAGCAGCAGAAAAGGGAAATACTCCAGTAAAGTACAAGTACCTCAAAATTGTATGCAAGTACTTTACTTGAGTAAATGTACTTAGTTACTTCCCACCTGTGATTATCCAGGTGAAGCGTCGCAGCTGAGAGTAAACTGAGGTGAGAGCCTGAAGAGACAACGTCAGCTCTCGACTGAAAATACATCTTTTTATTATCAAACCCACCGTCTGACCTTTAGGTAACAAGTGAACAAGAAAACATGAACATCAGGTAACACTTTAATAAAAGTAACGTTGATGGAGCTTCACGGATCGTCTTCATTCATCCGACTTTAAACCAGCAGCTCGTCTCACGGATTCATTCGACAACAAAGAACGACGTGAAATTAAGAAAACGGTATAAAAAAGAAGAACAGACGACTGTGAGCTCAGCGTCTCAATACTTTACACATCTGGTAAATATAACTTAAACAATAATCAAGTACAGAAAGACATTCACAACAATACTCGTTAAATATTCCACTGGTGAGGACTTCTCAGTGTTCACTTTGACAACGCAGCAGAACTTTGTTTTGAGGACATTTTGTCTCGTTGATAAGTCCAGATGTGACGAGTTCTGACAGCTGGAATCAAATGGTTTGTTTGGAGCCGCAGCCATCTTGGCTCCAAAACCGCTGCTGAAGTTGCGACACTCTCGTGAGATGGTTAAACGTAGGCGTCGGCCTTGAATGGTTAGGGTTGCGATAGGTTGTCGGGCAGCGAGGCAAACGTTTTCTCACCTTGGGGATTTACCTTCTAGACACGACCCTTCACGTTTTTGGTATCGACTAGGGATGTTAATAATTAACCGTTAACCGACATTAAGCATTTTAACCGATTTCGGCTAAAAGATATATTGATAATTAATTAAAAAGCTGAGCGTCTCAGAGGAGCGGCTCGTCTCTTTAAGGAGAAAAGCTGGTCCACCTTAACAGCCCACTTTAAGAGGCGGAGCCGGAGTTGCAGGATACAGGAAGTCGGCTTCGGTCTCTCCAGCTCTCTTGAGCGGAGGAGTTGTAGTTCAGTAGCATTTATTCACCGACAAATAAACCGTCCACACACTGCTACACCTACGTTCACAGCTAGAACGCCACCAACAACCTCACACTCCCCGCCAACACACACACGGTCTGTTGGAAACTCGCTAAAGTTACGCAGACTACGTGTGGCGGCGGCGGCGGCGAGCACGAAGCCTCCGGCAATAATAGAGCTGCTAACGTAGCACAAACACACACACTGTTTGTTTGCCACTCGCTAAAGTCGATCTGGACAGACACACAGCTGACAACCTGCTAAATAAACTAAATGTGCGGTGGAGACTTTTACTGGGAAAGTGGCTGCATGTCCGCGACACTACACGCAGCATCGGAGCTGCTAAGATTGCATGAGAGGCACTAATCTTGTCGGTTAACGGTTAATAATCGGTTAACGAGGGTCGGTTATCGGTTATGAAAATGTTTAAAATTAGCATCCCTACTATCGGCCCAATCACGTTCGTAACACCGAAAACGAAAACTAAAAGTTTCAGAAATTCTGATTAGATTGTAGTTTCATTCTCCGTGTTAGCGTGTGATTTCTGCAGGTCACACTGCACCACTTCTGTTCATGTTTATGGACATTTGGAAGTTCTTCTGAAAGATATTCTGGTGTGATTTGACTCTAATCTGCCCCCTAGTGGCGACACGTTTTAGTCCTCCAGGTCCACACACATTACAGGCATTAACACTGGTATCCCAGCTGCCTGTCTACACGTAGATGCTAAAAGCAAACACATCCCTGTGCTAGCAGTTAGTAAGCATCGTCGTGATAATTCCTGTATTGTGAAAGCTGCTTTTCACCTCCTCAGCTGGTTCATCTGTTGCTGTTTCATCCCTCCACATCTACGGCAGCAGGTTGGAAGTTTAACTCCATTTTGTCAGAATCGGTAGTTTGGACTTACTGGCACTTTTCTGAAACTCTTTTGGGCACCTGAAACTAATTTAAATGTTAAATTAGATCGAGACAGAGATGTTTGTTATGATAGATAACGTGCACGGATCGAAGATACGGCTGCAACCAAAGACACGTCAGAAGCACGGCGAGTAAACCTCCAACGAACGGCGTGATGATAAACCGTCACAAGCCTCACGATGTTTCCTTTCATGGTTCCTGCTGCTGAACCATCCAGAGAGAGCGACAGTGTTTGTGTTTAAAATCAAGTAACAGAGAATAAGACAAAGTTGTGATGAGGACAGCGAGCGAGCAGCATCCGGCAGTGAAGTGAAACTTTTAACGACTTGTCTTCTTCCTGTTGGAAGTTCATCGTCCACGTGAGTCTGAACGTTTCACGTCAGATCCGGTAGGATGATGAACCGCACGGTGACCTTTTTTGGGGATTAAACTGGCGATCATGATAAGGTAAACGTCTCTTCCTCAGGAGAGAGCTGGAAATGCTGGTTCTAAATAAATAAATAAACTGATGTTAAAGTCCTCCGTCTTTCCGTCTCAGCGTCGGGGTCACTCGTCCCTCCCCGCCTCCACCATCCGGTAGCGCTGCCTGCAGGATGAAGGCAGCGCCACCGGCCACGAGAACACGACGGGAACCGTCGTCTGGACGTTCCTCTCCAGGAAGTTGAAGACGGGGTTCCACCACGTCCTCGACAGGTAGTTGTTGGGAGCTTGACGCAGCGCCTGAGCAGAAATACACACAATATTAATAACAAGAAATGACTTTAATTAGTTTAATCAATTAGTTGATGAGTCAGTCGACTCTTGATAATTGATTTATTGTTTTTACAGCTCCTCAGATCGGACTATTTGATGCTTTTGTATATGATATATAATAAACAGAATGTTTTTGGTTGGATAAAAATTAGGGCTGTCAATCGATTCAAATATTTAATCGCAGTTAATTGCATGATTGTCCACTAATCAACATCATTATGTAGTTATTTCAGCATAATTTTGATCTATTTATTGATATTAAATCACAGCACAATCTGTTTATTGTGGGTTCATACCACAGTAGAGACATGTGGCTGCTAGAGACAGTCAGTGTGATGGTACTGTATGTGAATACAGCTCGCCGCCGGGTGACGTTATGAAACCAGACACGACAGAGTTTGGTTTTCTGACATATATGGGACTTCACCAACTATACAAAGCAGCTACAGTGGTTATTTCTTCCTGGTTGACGGAGGAAATGTTGTTGGTATCTATGGAGACAAGCTCCGTCTAGAGCGAATGAACACCAGTGATCCCGGCGGTCCGACCCGCGTGAGCAAAACGAGGTTAAAAGTCGCTTCTCTCTTGATGTGAATGCAGCATAAGTCTATTTCAGCCAGCGTTCTCCTCCCCTTCCGATATCTCTTTTGAAGGGCTTCGTCGCTGCATCCTGGGCTTAGCGCCGCCCAAGACGACTGTAATTGGTTTAAAGAAATACCAACAAGCCAGAGCGTTTCACATCCGTACTGTAAATGAAGGTAATGTGATTTAAAACTTGATGCATAGTGACATCATTTCTCAGACCTCAATCTCACTTAGGAGCAATATGCAGTACAAGTACACGTAGTACTGCCTGCGTCTGGTACCTACGTGTGTGTTGGCCATGGTGTGGTACCACCAGAAGGTCCTGGTGGTGGCGAAGTATCCGACCACCACGTCGATGCTGTAGTGCTCGTGAGCGATCAGGATGCAGAGGACTCCCGAGGCGCTGAGCAACCAGCAGAACCAGCGGTACCACCACATCCAGCGAGGAGAGTCTGCACACACACACACACAGACACACACGTTGTAGTAGTACTACTACAGTACACTTCACATTTATTATGTCTTTCTTTGGCATTAAAGTGTTGTCAGCTGACCTTAATAAAAATCGTACATCATCAGCAACTGTTACAGTAGATTACTTTCACTTATATATATTTATCAAATATCTTAATAAATATCTAAATCTGTTTAAATAAAATATTTACATCATTATCTTACTATTTTATTTAAACAGATTTTAGAAAAATATTTAGATATTTATTAAATATCTTAATAAATATATTAATAAATTAAATATATCAATAAATATCTAAATCTGTTTAAATCAAATATTTACATCAATATCTTAATATTTAATTTAAACAGATTTTAAAGAAATATTAAGATATTTATTAAATATCTTAATATCTAAATCTGATCGAATGATGTCATGATCCACGTTTGGTCTTCCACAACATGCTTCTGTAGTCGCCGCTCTCTGCCAGCAGAGGGCAGCATATTGACAACGTAACTCTGTTCTATCCAGCAGCTCGACATCACAGCGTAAAGGAGGAGGGAGGAGGAGGAGGAGGAGGAGGAGACATTCAGGAGTCCAAATGATGTTCTGTGAAGTGTGCCGAGCTCTGCACGCGTCGACCAGCATGTTGATCAAACACTCCTGGAGTCACGTGGACGATCCGGAGAGGCTTTGTGGACTATGCGGAGAACATTTAGAGTCTGCGGACGAGCTGAGGGCTCATCTTCAGAGTCACCAGAAGACACACAGCTGTAACATCTGCGGAAAATCTTTCCTCTCCATCGCCGGCCTCAACGGACACGTCGCCCGGCACAACGTCCGCTCAAATGTCTTCGCTGAGGAATCACAAGTGGGTCCGTGCAGAGCAGAGGCCGCACAAATGTGATTATTTTTGTGTCAAAAACTGGGTTCACAGGTCGTATACCGACACGTGTGGAGTCCCAGAAACGGACTTAGTGTGTGAAATCTGCAGCGATACGCGAGATACCGCAGCAAAGAGAAACTGAACGGTTCTCCTGCAAGTCGGTCCTGTTGACTCAAACGAGGGTCCATGATGGGGAGAAACCCTACAAGTGCTCTGTCTGTGACACATTGTGACAAGACACATGAAGACCCACCAGGACGGATCAGAGTCGAGGACCAGAAGTGATCTTAGTCTCCTTGTTTTGTTAAATATGTCCCCTAGAGCAGGAGTCAGCAACCTTTACTATCAAAAGAGACATTTTAGGCACAAAAATAAATAAGAATAATGACCTGTCTGGAGCCGCAAAACATGTGATCATTGTGATGAAGGTAACAGTTTATAGTCTAAGTATATAGTATATAAGTCTAATGCAGTGAGGGCCAGAGACAATGTACTACGGAGTATTAGGACCACATTGAGGGAAAACACATCTGAGATTTACACAATAAAGTCATAACTTTACGTGAAAAAGCCGTAATGTTATGAGAATGAAATCTTAACTTTGAGAGAAAAAGTTGTTATATTACGAGAATAAAATCAAAACTTGTTTCAAATATTTTTTATTAAGAAGCATGTGCATGTCAGTGATACAAACTGTGGGGTGTTTATCATGCCTCATTTTTTATATACATCAACAAAAACAGACAAAACTAGAAACTAAGGGCAAACAACATGGAGACAAGCAAATACAAAAAACATACGTCATGAAAGGAAAACAAAACAAAACAAAAAGCACAGACACCCTAAGGCAAACAAATCAGGGAGACATTGGCGACATACAGTATATACATAAACAGCTGTAACCCTCCCATCCCTGAGCAGTGCTACCTCGGGTACTAAAGACTATGTGTCTATTGCGTCTTAATTGTCTGTCCCTCCTATAGAGGAGATCATCGGTCTCCAAGTCTTTTCAAATACCTCCAGTCTGTCATTAAGGGTGTATCGGATTCTTTCTAGGTGGAGGGGATCAGTCAGTGTTGTTATCCAGGATTTAAATGTTGGCCCGTCTTTCCCTTTCCAGAACAAAAGAATCAGTTCCTTTGCACAAAGGAGGGAGTTTTACTCTGAGGAAAATGTATCCTGGTGTTTCCCATCAGCTGTTTTAATAAAGTAGCGTTAACGTGTAATTTGACATTAAAAAAGATTTTAGGGTTAATTTGTCTATTTTTCTTTTTTACATTTGGTCAAGATTTTTACTATAAGCTCCTTTAATTCATCGTTTTATTGAATCCACGGCTTTTACTAATTAAACACATGAATAGTACGTCGCCATCTTGGTTTTTAGTCGTCGCCATCTTGGTTTTCATCAGTCGCCATCTTGGTTTTCAACAGTCGCCATCTTGGTTTTCAACAGTCGCCATCTTGGTTTTTGGTCATCTCCATCTTGGTTTTTTGGCCGTTGCCATTTTGTTTTTTGGCAGACGACATCTTGGTTTTTAGTCGTCTCCATCTTGGTTTTTGGCCGTCGCCATCTTGGTTTTCAACAGTCGCCATCTTGGTTTTTGGCCGTCGCCATCTTGGTTTTCAACAGTCGCCATCTTGGTTTTTGGCCGTCGCCATCTTGGTTTTCAACAGTCGCCATCTTGGTTTTTGGCCGTCGCCATCTTGGTTTTCATCAGTCGCCATCTTGGATTTTGGCCGTCGCCATCTTGGTTTTCAACAGTCGCCATCTTGGTTTTTGGTCATCTCCATCTTGGTTTTTTGGCCGTCGCCATTTTGTTTTTTGGCAGACGACATTTTGGTTTTGGGCGGCCTCCATCTTGGTTTTTAGTGCTAGATTCTGAGGTTTCACCTCTTGTTGTTCCGAATCACATCTTCAGACTAGAACAGAAAGGCAAAGAGCAGGAACACAGCCGCGTGGTTTCTCAGATAAGAGGTCATTTTAAAGTGTCGGTCTGCCCGCGCAGAAGATGCATCCTGGCACAATCATGGAGGACGCAGAGTCAGTCTTCAGCTCCTGAAAGCTCATTCTTTTAATAAAGATTGTTACAATTCAATCGTTAGATGATTTCTAATTTTGTATTTTTGATAAGGAAACATGCAGAATGGCACTAAACATGACGTTGGTGTTATCAAAGATGGTGGAATTGTTTTAATGGAACACTTCCTGGCTTAAAGGCAGTGGAATAAAAGTCTAACTAAAGCAAACACACACATATAATAATACACTACATTAATTGTCTTTGGACAAATCCAAACTACATTTTAGTAAAGATCAGAGTCTTTAGCGGCCTGTGGGAGAAAAGGGATCTTCTCATCACATGACGCTAGTCCAGCAGTCACATGATAACAGTGGTTGTATTCGGTGGGGGAGATGGTAACCCCTGTCTCTGTTCATAGATGGTCTCTGGTGTTGGATGTGAATGTCCTCCTTGATTTTTCTCCAGCTGTCGACTCGTGGATGGATTATCGAACGGGTCTACGGGTCACAGGCCCAGGGGGTCGACTACAGTCAACAGTTTCTGGTCTTTACCAAACAATTCATCCAGAAAATACTCAGCAGATTAATGGATGGTAAAGAATTAAATATATAAAAGGAAGAAAGTATGTAGTCGTAGCCACGACAACACACATGCTGTTTAGAACATGAAGTTACTGTTGGTCAGACTTCAATGTGGAGAGAAGCTCTGAATATAACAACACAGCTATCAGGGCATGGGGAGGAGGCCGGAGGAGACAGCTAGCTAGGCTCTGAAACATGTTCACAACGATGCAGAGTGAATGCGCTGGTGGACTTTAAGGGAACTATCCCGAGAAAAAGTTTTACCACATTGGTCACACCAGTACGGTTTCTCTCCAGTGTGAATGCGTTGATGTGTTTTCAGGTGACCTGATTGAGTGAAAGCTGCTCCACATTCATCACAGCTGTAGGGTTTCTCTCCAGTGTGAATGCGTTGCTGTATTTTCAGGTAACCTGATTTAGTGAAAGCTGCTCCACATTCATCACAGCTGTAGGGTTTCTCTCCAGTGTGAATGCGTTGATGTATTTTCAAGTAACCTGATTTAGTGAAAGCTGCTCCACATTCATCACAGCTGTAGGGTTTCTCTCCAGTGTGAATGCATTGATGTATTTTCAGTTGACCTGATGTTGTGAAAACTGCTCCACATTCATCACAGCTGTAGGGTTTCTCTCCAGTATGAATGCGTTGGTGGGATTTCAGGTTACCTGATGTAGTGAAAGCTGCTCCACATTCATCACAGCTGTAGGGTTTCTCTCCAGTATGAATGCGTTGATGTGATTTCAGGTAACCTGACTCAGTGAACACTGCTCCACATTCATCACAGCTGTAGGGTTTTTCTCCAGTGTGAATGCGTTGATGTCTTTTCAGGTGACCCGATGTAGTGAAAGCTGCTCCACATTCATCACAGCTGTAGGGTTTTTCTCCAGTGTGAACTCTCTGATGAATCAGTCCCTTTCTTCCTCTCCGTTTCTATAGCAACAGACATACAGACAGAGAGAGCGAGAGTCAGTGAGATGCCATGGTGGAGCGACCTATCTAGAACCATAAAGAACATTAAAACATGTCAGTGGAACATAACCCACAATGTTCCAGTCTGACTAATGCACTACCACCTGTGACAACCAACCGTGGTCCCTCTGTAGACATTTGATTGGTCACCACAGACACCCCCTTGACATTTATTAATTCTCACAATTATGGATTGTCCCGCATGCTAACGTACGGCACACTAACGTACGGCACACTAACGTACAGCATACTAATTAATATTAATTTAGAGTATTTCAGGAAGAAGAGGACTCTTTAATATATATAAGGCCTCAACTAACAGAGAAAATGAACCTGCAGATGACCTTCTGGCCTTTTGGAACAGCTGCTGAGCGTCCAACGGCGTCCATCGCAGCCAACATCGCACTGCTGATCCTGACACGTGTCAGCGGGATGGAGCACTCCTTCAACACCTGTAAAATAACAGTACAGAAAGAATATTGTTGACACTTTGTCTTGTGAAAAAAGGGCAATTAATAAACATATAATCAGTAAACATATAATCAATAAACATATAATCAATAAACATACAATCAATAAACATATAATCAATATACATTAGGGCTGCACGATTATTTATCATAATTATTAAAAAACTTGACAAATCTCCCTTTAAGGTGCATTTTGAAGTGATAAAATGTGAGATTAATTTGTGATTAATTGAGATTAACTATGGACAATCATGCAGTTAATTTATTAATTATCAGGCGACATCCCCATTATGGAGTTGCATTATGGGAAATGTAAAACCCAGTATAGTTGAAGATTAACCCATACCGCGCACTAAGTCAGTCATTCATTCAAACAAGAAACACATTGAGGTAGAGACCTCATTTCCTGTATAGCCGAGTAAAAAAGTATGCATTCATACTGTGATTCATACACAAAACTGTTGAACTCTTTCATTTTAAAACTCATGTATAGTTATTACAGATAGAAGTATTTTGATGTCCTTATTGTATTTCTTCTATTCTATAGTTGTGTCTTGGCTTTACCAGCACAGTGCATGCTTCTGTGTTTTTTTATTTCTCTGTTTATTGTTATGCACCAAAAACAATAAGGCTAATTCCTTGTATGTGTAAACCTGATTCTGATTTCTGCTATTCTCTCTCTGTTAGCTGCTTTTTATGGGCTCAGATCAGTCTCAATATTAATGAATGCACACAAAGGAGTCACACATGTATCTGGTGATTTATATATAAATGACTCTCTCCACAAAAATATTTTTCAATGCACACAAACACAGTTATCGTTATATATAAATGTAAAAAAAAACAATCCACATAAAAAACTAAGGTTCACAAATATATTTCTGACACACACAAAAATATGTCTTGTTTTAAATAAATGTAATAGAAATCCACAAATATATGTACTTAAAAGTATTTGATCAAAAACACATTTGGATGTTGTTACATTTATAAACAAACTGCTGTCATGTGTGAACTTCACTGTGTTCATCTGTGTGGGTTTTATGAGATTCTCCTGACGTGCACGACCCACAAATGCATTTTTTTCAACAGGAAATCATCCGTAGCCAATCAGATGCGCTGGCTAACGCTAGCTAACATTAGCTATGTGTTTGTTTAGCCCAGGGGTCAGAAAGCTTTACTATCAAAAGAGACATTTTAGGCAAAAAAAAAAATTGCGTCATGCAGGGCTCAACATCGGACATTTTTGGGATATTTTCGGGACATTTGTCGGACATTTTTCTGACTGTTTTTTCTGAAAACTTTCCACATTTTTTCGAAGTTTTCTCAGACAATTTTTTAAAAATACATTTTTTGGACAATTTTTGACTTTTGTTCTGAATTCTTTCAACATTTTTTTGACATTTTTTCAGAATGTTTTTCAGACTTGTTTTGGACATTTTTTCGGACATCTTTTTTTTTATTACATTTTTCGATTATTTTCGGAAATTTTTCAGATACGATAACGTTTCCTGTCCGTGACAGAGTTAGCATGCAGCTTTAGCTCTGCTCTGTCTAGCTCTGCTTTTCCTGTCAATGTGTGAAACCCAAAGTGTTTCCATCCTTTACTGGATGTGTAGTGTTTACTACGCTGGATTTAACATGGGAGGGTGCAGGTCGTATCCACGACGACCCTCCAACATTTTAGACTCTCTGAGGTTTGTTTTGGTTGACGGATACAGAACGGATACGACGTCACGTTACTCAGACTACCACAATAAAAGCGGTAACTTCCTTCTACCTCTGCATAGACTCAGATGAAGCAGATATATCCATCCCCCCCCCCAGCTGCCACCTCAGTAGATATTGATGAACAGTTGGAGCTGTTTTCTCCTCTTCTTGGTGTCGTTATGAAGCCATGAAGTCATGAAGCCATGAACACTGACCTGAACATCGGTGGGATCGGAGGACGAGCCTGCTGCTGGTCTTCTGGGGACCTTGTTGCTCCGCTGGTCTGGGTTCTGCTGCTCCTCCTCCGGCTCGCTCTTGTAGTGCTCCTGGTCCTGGTCCTGGTCTCTGTTTCAGAAAGTGTGATGAGTGTTTTATTTCCTCATTGGTTCAGTCTGTATGGAAGGTTTACTGTGTGTCAGATATCAGTTTGTTACTCTGGACTGTCTAAAGTGACTCTTTTATGTGCCGTCAGTCATTTCTTTGAACATTCAGATATCACACAGCATCAAGTGTCTCTCAGCTCAGAACCAAACCTCTGCATGTCCTTCTTCTTTATAACACTGTGACTGTGAACACAGACAGCTGTCAGTCTGTTAGAGCAGCTTAATGTAATGTAGACTACAGTCTAATACAGTCACACTAAAGCTGAATAACTCTATGTAATGTAATGTAGACTACAGTCTAATACAGTCACATTAAAGCTGAATAACTCTATTTAATGTAATGTAGACTTCAGTCTAATACAGTCACACTAAAGCTGAATAACTCTATTTAATGTAATGTAGACTACAGTCTAATACAGTCACATTAAAGCTGAATAACTCTATTTAATGTAATGTAGACTACAGTCTAATACAGTCACATTAAAGCTGAATAACTCTATTTAATGTAATGTAGACTTCAGTCTAATACAGTCACATTAAAGCTGAATAACTCTATGTAATGTAATGTAGACTACAGTCTAATACAGTCACACTAAAGCTGAATAACTCTATTTAATGTAATGTAGACTACAGTCTAATACAGTCACATTAAAGCTGAATAACTCTATTTAATGTAATGTAGACTACAGTCTAATACAGTCACACTAAAGCTGAATAACTCTATTTAATGTAATGTAGACTACAGTCTAATACAGTCACATTAAAGCTGAATAAATCTATTTAATGTAATGTAGACTACAGTCTAATACAGTCACACTAAAGCTGAATAAATCTATTTAATGTAATGTAGACTACAGTCTAATACAGTCACATTAAAGCTGAATAACTCTATTTAATGTAATGTAGACTACAGTCTAATACAGTCACACTAAAGCTGAATAAATCTATTTAATGTACTGTAGACTACAGTCTAATACAGTCACATTAAAGCTGAATAAATCTATTTAATGTAATGTAGACTACAGTCTAATACAGTCACACTAAAGCTGAATAACTCTATTTAATGTAATGTAGACTACAGTCTAATACAGTCACATTAAAGCTGAATAACTCTATTTAATGTAATGTAGACTACAGTCTAATACAGTCACACTAAAGCTGAATAAATCTATTTAATGTAATGTAGACTACATTGCTGGTCCTGGTCCTGGTCCTGGTGCTGGTGCTGGTGCTGGTCCTGGTGCTGGTCCTGGTCCTGGTCTGTTCAATCAGAGAACAGGAGCACACATTAGAGCGAGCTAATGCTAACGCTAGCAGTGAGCCACACAGCAGCAGAAGCTAACAGGCTAACTAGCTGTTAGCTTGTTAGCATGGAGCTAACTAGCTGTTAGCTTGTTAGCATAGAGCTAACTAGCTGTTAGCTTGTTAACATGGAGCTAACACTCTGTTAGCTTGTTAGCATGGAGCTAACTAGCTGTTAGCTTGTTAGCATAGAGCTAACTAGCTGTTAGCTTGTTAGCATGGAGCTAACTCTCTGTTAGCTTGTTAGCATGGAGCTAACTCTCTGTTTTCGGGTTTAACTCGGTTCATATTCTTCTTCTCTTCGTCTCCTCTTGGACTTCCGGCTCAGAGGAAGCTTGTTAAAGGGTTTACCTGGGTGTGTGAAGGTTCACCTGCAGCTCGAGCTCCAGACGGATCAAAGATCTTCAGCTAACAACAACAACTCTCCCGCCATCAGCCCGACAACCACACTTCCGGTTACAAGTACTTCCGGTCTGGTTTTTCAGTTTAAAGTGACAGAAAGTCTCCACCTGGAGGTCAGGAGGGAAACTACAGCTACATCTCCAGGTCCTACTACAGGTCCACTCCTGTTCATAATCTACTTATTCCCCCTCGGTCAGATCCTACGCCACTTCAACCTGGACTTCCACTGCTATGCTGACGACACTCAGATCTATCTCAGCACCAACACCCCTCACAACCCACCGCTCTCCCACATCAACTCCTGCCTCTCTGCAATTAAAGCCTGGATGCAACAGAATTTTCTAAAACTCAACAGCGACAAAACACAACTCCTCCTCATCGGCTCCAAATCCACCCTCACCAAAACCAACAACCTCACACTCAACATCGATGTCACTTCTGTTTCCCCCTCCCCCCAGGCACGTAACCTTGGCGTGATCTTCGACTCCACCCTCTCCCTTGAGCCCCACATCCGCCAACTGGTCAATATATCCTTCTTCCACCTTCGCAATATCGCAAAAATCCGTCCGTCCCTCACACCCCCTACAGCAGAGAAACTCATCCACGCCTTCATCTCCTCCCGCCTTGATTATTGCAACTCACTCCTCTATGGCATCAGCAACACCTCCATAAATAAATTACAACTGGTCCAGAATGCAGCTGCCCGACTCCTCACCCACACCAAATCATGGCATCATATCACCCCAGTCCTGAAAGACCTTCACTGGCTCCCCGTCTCCCACCGGATCTCCTACAAAATCCTGACCCTCACCTACAAAGCCCTCCACCAACTTGCACCCCCCTATCTCTCTGAACTCCTCTCCCCCTACCAACCTCAACGGTCCCTCAGATCCACCTCGGCTGGTTTACTCTCCACCCCAACGTCCAAACTCCGCAGCTTTGGGGACAGAGCATTCTCCAGGGCAGCTCCCAAGCTCTGGAACTCACTCCCCAATCTCATCAGAGACTCCGATTCCCTCACCACATTCCAGTCCCGCCTCAAAACACATCTTTTCTCATCTGCTTACCCGTAGCCCCCTCCTTCCCCCTACCCATCAGTCCATGTGTATGTATGTGATTGTTCCTGTGTATGTCGCTTTTTGTCGTTCGTCTCCTGTCTGTCTGTCTCACACCGTTTTCCCCCCGACTATGTTAAAGCGTCTTTGAGATTAATATAAAGCGCTATATAAATCCAATATATTATTATTATTATTACATGGTTTATATAATGTATATATATATATATATATATTTATTATACTATAACCTATTTATAGATGTATATATATATATATATATTATACTATAACCTATTTATAGATGTATATATTTATTATATTATGACCTATTTGTCATAAGCCAGACTACTGAAGTATATATATGTAGTTGATTTTCTATAAACTTTAATCTTTGGACTGATAGTGGTTGGTAAAGTCAAATAATACGACATCAGAGGTAAAATCATTGCTTTCCCGTCGGGTCAGTGTTACAGGAACTCTTAGCCTGCCAGTTAGCCTTTTAACAAACAAATACCAACATCTATAAGCCACTGAGGGGCGGACGGGAGAACTTGTTTGGACGCGTGCTCTAAAAACAAACCAATGTCCAGTTCGCTGTGTAACGTTGGATCACTTCCATTTATTTACAGTTTCACATCTCACCATCATGTTCTTCCCCTGCAGGCATACATTAACTGTCATCCACAGATTAAAGTGAAACTAACTACATTAAGGCACCGACACAGAACAGTAACTAATGAATGAGGGATGTTTCATGGTGATATCTATTACATTTTTAAAATTACAACTTTATAATATCATGACTTCAATGTGGCCCTAATACTCCGTCGTACCGTCGTACCGTCGTACCGTCGTACCGTCGTACCGTCGTACCATCGTACCATAGACCTACAACAATGATAAATAAAAATGAAAATGTAAACGAAAAAACAGTTATTCATTTCCACTAATGTTTTTTATAGATCCACAGGGAGCCACTGGAGAGGAGCTGAAGAGGCGCAGGTTGCTGACCCCTGGACTAAACCATACAACAAATTAAAATATTGAACAATTGGATGACATCATAGTTAAATCCCTTCATTTTAATAATTATACTGTAACACACAGCGGTGACATCAACATACTGCTTATCCAATCCCTGCCGCTTTCACTACTGTTGGAAATATATCATGAAGAATAATATGGAAATGCTTAAACTATTATGTTACGAGGGCATTGGGTTGAAGATGTTTAGACTAAGAATTATAAGATGAATACTGTGGCGCCTGAGGGACTTATCGTGCACAGTCACAAGGTTGGGACGTCATAAACATATCTTTGTGTAGATAGAACAGTCTCAAGGACCCAGCCTTAGGGAAGAAACAGAAAGGGGGGAAAGGGCAGAATGATATGAACAGTAGACGGCGTTGTTTTAATAATGGAGTCAGATAAAGAAGACGGTCAAATTGACATTGTGGAAAATTACTAAGACTGATCAAACTCTGCCCCTCCTTTCAGAGAATGTTTACTGCTGTGTATAAAGGCAAAATGTAAAGAACAGCTCGGGGTTCATTCACTGCGAACTGATCACGGTATTACATGGTATCAGGGACACATTGATGAATCCAGAATTCTGTAATAACTCTGTGCAACTTTGATGAGTATGTATACGGAATAAATTGATTATACTTTAAACTAACTTTGCATTTGTATAAATCTCCTCTGAGCTTGCAGCTGCTTCGAAGATAAACCAACACGCATGAAGGCGTCTATTCTCTGAGGGAGAATTTCCTTCAATTTGGTGACCCCGACGTGATCTTCAAGGAAGAGCGAAACGAGCCAGAGACTGGAGGACTCAGTGAGAGAGAGATAAGGGGACCCCTGAGGCAAAAAGGTAAGCAGAACCTGTTAAATCAAATCTGCAGATTGGCATAGGCTCTAAATTTATCTCTCTTGCTGAGTAGGACACATCTCTGTTGAACTAATAACATCTAGTTGCACAGTTTAAAAGGATCAAGGATCCTAGGGCTCCGGAAGCAACAAAGGTTAGAGTCCTTTGAAGAAGGTTAGAGTCCTTTTTACAAAGGTTAGAGTCCTTTTACAAAGGTTAGAGTCCTTTTACAAAGGTTAGAGTCCTTTTACAAAGGTTAGAGTCCTTTTACAAAGGTTAGAGTCCTTTTACAAAGGTTAGAGTCCTTTTGAATAAGGTTTGAGTCCTTATATAAGATCTGGGATCTGTGGGTATTACTAATAAACTGTGTTAATAGTGTCATCAGAGGAAATTTAAAACTGCCTCAGATACCGTGCCTGCACCGCTGACGGGTAACCGTCAGTAGAAGCCTGTGCCAAGGTGGGATCTGTTGTGGGGGCATAACGACCCAATTACTCTGGTTTCGCTACTGTTTGACTGTATTAATAGTGTCATCAGAGGAAATTTAAAACTGCCTCAGATACCGTGCCTGCACCGCTGACGGGCGACCGTCAGTAGAAGCCTGTGCCAAGGTGGGATCTGTTGTGGGGGCATAACGACCCAATTACTCTGGTTTCGCTACTGTTTGACATAAAAACTAACACGGAATATATGCAGAGCAGTGAAGCTGCAAGAAAGATGGATGGTGAATTCGATAGAGAGTGTGAGGAAATAGGAGGATGCAATAAGACGGGTCTCACTTTTGGACAGCAATGGGCCAAAGTGAGGACACACGTGATTTGCACCTTTGATCCTAAGAAGTTAGATGAACGAGCAAAAGATTTGGATGATTGGTTTAAAAACATGATAGAAACGAAGGAGTTTCCTGGAGAAAACTCCAAAGCAGCTGTTGCCCCGGTGTTTCGAGAGCACATATTAAAACAACAAAACGAGTTGGCTGAAGGCCAGAAGCAATTAAAGAATAGCAATATGTTCACCCGAGCAAAAGCAAAGAAACATGTTGAACAGAAAGCTAGTTCACTGGCCCAGGCAAATTGTGTCTACTTGGCGGCAGTGGCTGAGTTAGGACATCAAGGTCCAACTAAAAAAGAAAAGCAATCGCCTAGGAAAGAGAGTACTCTCTACCCTCAACTAGGTGACGGACAATGTGGATAAAGAACCTGTCACTCTGTTTTCGTCCCTTTTGGAAGGCAAACAATCAGCTCAGGCTGCTGAACTAACAGCTGTGGTATGTGCTCTGCGACTCGCCGAGGGTAAAACCGTAAACATCTTCACTGATTCTGCATATGTATGTAATGCTATACACAGGGATATGTCTGGCTGGGTACAGGCAGGATTCAAAACTAGTGGCAACAAGTCCATGGTTCATGAAGGCCTCATGAGGGACTTGTTGGCCGCTATCCACCTTCCGGAGAAGGTGGCTGTGGTTAAAGTGAAAGGACACTCACAGGGAAGTGATCCAGAAAGCATTGGGAATAATGCTGCCGACGAGGCCGCCAAAGCGGCGGCAGGCTATGTATCTGAATGTATTATGCTGTTAGAAGAGAATTTTAGTAGTTTTTTTGATGATGTACAAAAAGCTCAGGAGGACGCTCCAGGGTATGAGAAAAAATCCTGGGAAGATGCAGGTGCCACTGATTGTTTCAATGGCTTGTGGCAAAAAGATGGGAAAACTGTGATGCCTAGTGATTGGATACCATCCATGCTAAAACAAACTCATGGATTGTGTCATGCCGGTGTGGCTGTTATGATGTTTGCACTAGATGGTTGGTGGTTTCCTCAAAAGAGGAAAACAGTTACGGACTTTGTACAAAGATGTACAATATGTCAAACATGTAACATAAGACCCACGGAAACACCTCCGGTGGGCACGTACCCTAAACCTAATGGTCCTGGAGAACAGATCGTTATGGATTTCACGGACATGGGGATCCGGGTGGGGGGTAAAAGGTTCTTGTTGGTAATTGTGGATGCCTTTTCACGTTGGATAGAAGCCTATCCCACTGGAAAAGAGGACGCAAAATCGGTCATAAAATGCCTGGTTAACGATTACATCCCCAAACATGGTTTTCCAAAATTAATCCGTTCCGACAACGGCTCCCATTTCAAGAACAATGACTTGCGTTCTGTGGAAGAGGTGTTGGGGCTCCAACATAAATTTGGCTCAGTGTACCACCCACAATCTCAGTCAAAGGTAGAACGGGCTAACCGTACTATCAAAGCAAAGCTGTTAAAAGTTTGCAAAACCACAGGCATGACTTGGCCTAATGCCCTACCAATAGTCCTCCTTGGAATTCGTTCCTCGGTAAACACCTCAACAGGGTTGACACCCTTTGAACTAACCTGTGGCAGACCGTTTCCTGGCCCTTCGCACCCTTTCTGTGTGTTTCCAGCTGTTGGGTACCGTCCCTTTTATCAGTCGGTTAATGCTATGACCTCAGCTTTCTCCTGTCCAGGTGCACCAGAACCTGGTCCTCCAAAGTTGAGACCCCTCCCCGTTGGCCCACCAGAACACCTTTGGTTGAAGGTGTTAAAGAGGAAGTGGTCGGAGCCACGCTGGACAGGTCCATACGAGGTGACAGCTAGGACGTCAACTGCAGTCCAGCTGAAAGGAAAAGGAGGCGTGTGGTGGCACCTAACACAGTGCAGCTCTACAAAAAATCCACCACCCGGTGTGGATTTCATCAGTGGGGGCGTGGACACAACACCAGCACCACCTGAACCAGCGCCAGGGGGTGAGGCAAGCATCTCTGCAGGGACACCAGATTCATCAGCGGAGGGGTGGACAACCCAGATGAACCGGACACAAAAACAGCACCAGGCGTGAGGCAAGCATCTCTGCAGGGACACCAGAGAAGAGAAGAAAGCAGGCGTAACGGGCACGTATGAGACTATACCAAGACACAAAATAACTTGTATTTTTTATTTTTACGAAAAGAGCTGTATGGGTCACAAATAAGGGAAAGAAGGTTTCAAGGTCTTGCCGGTTTTACAGTTAAAACACGGCTTACAAGTATAAAGAGGTGACTCAATAGACTGTATGTTCTGTACTCTTTTATTCATTGCTATATATATCCTGACAAATATAAGTGTACGATATTTGCATATATCCAGAAGAAGAGGGGTCAGGGAAAGAATGGGGGGAATGGGATGGTATAACAGAGCCCTGCTAGTACTGGGATCAGTGCTAGTGGTGGGCAGTATCTTGCTCTTCTTAGATTTTCTGCCAAGACTAAAAGCTAAACAGGACCAAGATCAAATAATCAGACCCACCAATGCAACATCGGGTAATCACACCATCGGCTCCCCTGTCTCCAAACCTCAGGTACGAAAGAGATTTAAAAGGTGCACTGATGAAGAGTGCGAGAATACGTATGAAAATGGTCAACCTAACATACAACCCCGCGCTAAAATCCAATTGACATACACCTTAGGAGGAACCACCTCTTTTCAGGTTGACCTCTGTAACATAATAACTTGCACAGGAAATGAGCAGGACTGGAAGAATAACGACGTCTATCTCTGCTCTTTCGCCGGGGATTGTAAGAGTTGGGGGGATGTATTCTCCCACTCAGGTTCCCGGGTACGGTCATTGAAAAAAGGGTTTTACGATCCAGAAGCAGATAAAATTAGTATCATACGCGGTTCAGTTAGACAACCCGGAAGAATGAAACGCAGCACCAACGGACAGAACCCTCTTCTAATCACATTTCGTGAACTAAGGTATAACCCATTTCAAGGGGGTCAGGGGGAGTCCAATCACACTGGTTACCTAAAGTTAGGCGTTGACCTTAATGGCAAAGATACTTTCGGCACAATAAAAATAAACTTTGTACGTCAAAATACACCTAAGACCAACCCGAGAGCTGCCTCTAAACTAACCACACCAGTACCACGAAACACGGAAGACAAAGTACAGACGTTGGATTTCACCAAACTTTCAACTAATGATATCATTCGCATAGCCACGGGATATGGGGAAAGAAACATCTGGCTTGAGTGGATGACGTTTACTGCAAAGCAATACAATACAGGTAATTGTTTGGCCTGCTCAACTGCACGACCCACTCTATTTATGGTACCCGGACCGGTACATATGGACGACCCAGAGGGGTGGGAATGCATGCAACAACTTATAACATCCGGATCAAATATAACCGACACATGTACTAAACTAGACAAAATATATCCACCCCTAAGGAAAGACATCCAGCCACCAATAATTACTATAAGAAAAGGGGACTATATATGTTTTAATAGAACGGGCAAAATTAGTGTAACAACGGGGACCGCTAAGTGGTGTAATGTATCCTACGATGTAACAGGAAATGAAATTTCCAATAACTGGACTCAGGGCCGAGGTGATCTTTTCTGGTATTGTGGTGATAAAATCTTAAGAGTCACGTTACCAGCCAATTGGTCGGGAGTGTGCTCATTGGTCCGGTTGGCAGTACCTATGAATATCATAGGATTAGATAAAAGACAAAATATACGCCAAAAGAGGAGTTTTGACACCTCTGCAAATAATCCCACATACATAGATGCTATTGGGGTACCTCGGGGAGTGCCAAATGAGTTTAAATTAGCTGATCAAATAGCTGCAGGATTTGAAAACTTGCCCCTGGTATCCGCTTTGTTTCCTATCACACCCAGTAAAAATGTTGACCGCATTAACTACATCCACTATAATGTTCTCCGTTTGACTAATTTAACCCGTGATGCAATTGCCGGACTAGCTGAACAAATGGCTCCTACGTCACTGATGGTGATCCAAAATAGAATGGCATTAGATATGCTGCTGGCAGAGAAAGGCGGTGTATGCTCAATGTTCCAAGACTCATGTTGTATCTTTATCCCAAACAACACCGCCCCGGACGGGACGGTGACAAAAGCGTTAGAAGGACTGAGGACTCTTTCGGATAAAATGCATGCGGATTCCGGTATAAACAACCCAATTAATGATTGGCTGGAGAGGACTTTTGGCAAATGGAAATCGATGATAGTATCACTGTTTTCCTCTATTATAGTGGTCCTTGCGTGCTTAATATTATGTGGCTGCTGCTGTATTCCATGCATACGCCATTTGACAGAACGATTAATCGTAACGGCAATAGAAAAGAAACGTCCCGACCAACCACCCGCATATCAGATGAGCATGAGTACCACAGGGGGAGGATGGGGAGAACAGGGGTTATTAAACATGGATTTTCTTAATCGTGAGTCAGAAAAGGATGTGGAAGAGGAGGAGGTGGTGTGATGAGAACGGTTTGCATTGATTCTGAGTAAGAAATGAATGTATACGTATAACACTGAACTAATAACAAAGGGCTGCGGGACATGACCCTGGGGTCCTGCTTAAAAATTCCTGACATAAGAAGGAAAGTGATTATTGTTAAAAATAAGATATTATGATCAAGTACGATAGGCTAGTTGTTGGAACATAAGAAGGTAAATAGCCATAGCTCACCCTGAAGATGATTAGTTTGAAAGAAGATGGCAACATGGATTTTTCCTCTATGTATAACCTGAGGTTTTTTCCTTTTGTCACTTCCAGATAAGAGTAGATAGCGCATCTGGTCTTTTTGCTCCATCTCTTGTAAAATGAGGCGGGGTTTTTGGCCAGCTGTAAGTAGTTGCAAGTGACCTATGACCTCTGTCAACAGAGCCCTCTAAACCCTCATGGGGTGGGGGAGATCTGAAAGGCCTAATTGGCTTATAGACGGAACTCATAGGTCATTAATAATGGTGGAGGGTGAGTTTATGAATAACATGATATATATGTAAACTGTTTGATTTTTGACTTATATCCTCATGTCATGAATATTTCTGTGAAGTGAACTTAGACAAGTTCAAAAGAGGAATTGTTGGAAATATATCATGAAGAATAATATGGAAATGCTTAAACTATTATGTTACGAGGGCATTGGGTTGAAGATGTTTAGACTAAGAATTATAAGATGAATACTGTGGCGCCTGAGGGACTTATCGTGCAGAGTCACAAGGTTGGGACGTCATAAACATATCTTTGTGTAGATAGAACAGTCTCAAGGACCCAGCCTTAGGGAAGAAACAGAAAGGGGGGAAAGGGCAGAATGATATGAACAGTAGACGGCGTTGTTTTAATAATGGAGTCAGATAAAGAAGACGGTCAAATTGACATTGTGGAAAATTACTAAGACTGATCAAACTCTGCCCCTCCTTTCAGAGAATGTTTACTGCTGTGTATAAAGGCAAAATGTAAAGAACAGCTCGGGGTTCATTCACTGCGAACTGATCACGGTATTACATGGTATCAGGGACACATTGATGAATCCAGAATTCTGTAATAACTCTGTGCAACTTTGATGAGTATGTATACGGAATAAATTGATTATACTTTAAACTAACTTTGCATTTGTATAAATCTCCTCTGAGCTTGCAGCTGCTTCGAAGATAAACCAACACGCATGAAGGCGTCTATTCTCTGAGGGAGAATTTCCTTCACTACGCTGTGGCGTCTCCATGGTGACGTCTGGTGTCTTTCCTGTGGATGTGAAAAAAATAAAAAATTTAAAAAATATATATATAAAAAATATATATACTGTACGTATAAATACTTATTTTTATTTTTTTATATTTTTTGATTTAATAAAAAAATGAAAAATAAATATATATAATTATATATATATTTATTTGTATCTATATTTATTTTTATATATTTATTTTTTATAAAATTTTATAAAAAAATTATAAAATAAATGTATATATATATATATATATATATATTTTTTTTAAATATTTTTTAATTTTAAATTTTTTTAACTCTGCATCCCAGTTTACCACCCTGTTACCTGTGAGAGTGTATGTCTCTGTATACGAGTCCCAGGACGACGGTGGACATCAGGTAAGGAGCTCCCACCACCAGGTGACACACCAGTCTGGAGACAGACAGGAGGCGTGCTGCTGCAGGAGCACCAGGACCTGCTGGTGGTGAAACAACAAGATCCATAAATACTGTATCTGATATGAACGTCAAACATGAGGCGGCATGTGGAGCATCTGGCCTCATGACCTGCGGGCTGTATAACATTCAACAGCTTATTAGACGTGTGTTTCCGGAGCTCACCTCCCGTCACGTTTCCAGTAAAACCATCAGACGGTCGACCTGCCTCTCCTCTCTCCGTGGCTCCTCCTGTGTATGAAAACCAGTACGCAACAAAACTACTTAGTTAGGATTAGGCAACAAAACTACTTAGTTAGGATTAGGCAACAAAACTACTTAGTTAGGATTAGGCAACAAAACTACTTAGTTAGGTTTAGGCAACAAAACTACTTAGTTAGGTTTAGGCAACAAAACTACTTAGTTAGGATTAGGCAACAAAACTACTTAGTTTGGTTTAAGCAACAAAACTACTTAGTTAGGTTTAGGCAACAAAACTACTTAGTTAGGTTTAGGCAACAAAACTACTTAGTTAGGTTTAAGCAACAAAACTACTTAGTTAGGATTAGGCAACAAAACTACTTAGTTAGGTTTAGGCAACAAAACTACTTAGTTAGGTTTAGGCAACACAACTACTTAGTTAGGTTTAAGCAACAAAACTACTTAGTTAGGATTAGGCAACAAAACTACTTAGTTAGGTTTAGGCAACAAAACTACTTAGTTAGGTTTAAGCAACAAAACTACTTAGTTAGGATTAGGCAACAAAACTACTTAGTTAGGTTTAGGCAACAAAACTACTTAGTTAGGTTTAGGCAACACAACTACTTAGTTAGGTTTAAGCAACAAAACTACTTAGTTAGGATTAGGCAACAAAACTACTTAGTTAGGTTTAAGCAACAAAACTACTTAGTTAGGATTAGGCAACAAAACGACTTAGTTAGGTTTAGGCAACAAAACTACTTAGTTAGGTTTAGGCAACACAACTACTTAGTTAGGTTTAAGCAACAAAACTACTTAGTTAGGATTAGGCAACAAAACTACTTAGTTAGGTTTAAGCAACAAAACTACTTAGTTAGGATTAGGCAACAAAACTACTTAGTTAGGTTTAGGCAACAAAACTACTTAGTTAGGTTTAGGCAACACAACTACTTAGTTAGGATTAGGCAACAAAACTACTTAGTTAGGTTTAAGCAACAAAACTACTTAGTTAGGATTAGGCAACAAAACTACTTAGTTAGGTTTAAGCAACAAAACTACTTAGTTAGGTTTAAGCAACAAAACTACTTAGTTAGGTTTAAGAAACAAAACTACTTAGTTAGGTTTAAGCAACAAAACTACTTAGTTAGGTTTAGGCAACAAAACTACTTAGTTAGGTTTAAGCAACAAAACTACTTAGTTAGGTTTAGGAAAAGATCGACTTGATTAGGTTTAGGCAACAAAACTACTTAGTTAGGTTTAGGCAACAAAACTAATTAGTAAGGATTAGGCAACAAAGCTACTTTGTTAGGTTTAGGCAACAAACCTTCTTAGTTAGGTTTAGGCAACAAAACTACTTAGTTAGGCTTAGGTAAAAAAACTACTTAGGGTATTTGTGGGAGCCAAGTTTAGTATAAATGTTTTAGTTTAATAAATAAGCACAATCTGTATTTTATGTAGGTGAGATAAATAAGTGATTTCATTGAATAAGTTAATTCATAGTAATTAATATGTTAAAAGGTTAAAAGTAATTTAATGATCATTTGATTTAATTCATCTTGATGTAATGTCTTTGTGTGTTACTTTGTAAAGGCAACACTATATAAGCTTTCTGCTAGACCGGTAAGTAGGTTACCGTCGCTTTAAGAGAAATAGGCTTCTTGTGCTCATTGAGGTAAAAACAGTGGTTTGTTCAGTTGAGGCTCAAGTTAAGGAACGAGCCACACGGTTTTCTTAACGTAGTACAGTTTGCTAATTAGGATAACTTAGCTTTTGAATACTCCTGTAAGAAGATACTACAAAACTGTGGAATAAAGATTTTTGTTTTTATCCTTTTTTACAACGGAGTCCTGTGGAAGTTTTTCCTTCTCAAGTAAATGTACACGAGTAAATCCAAGGTGACCGTTGAGCTTCAACCCCCACATTTGTAAGAAAACCTGCTCCACTTGGACTAATGGACATTTGTGGAAGGATTTGGAACCTCAAGGAAAGAGGAGTTACAACCACTCCAAGATACAGTGGTCGTGAGTAAAGTCATCCTCAGCTCTGCTGATAAAAAGTGCTGTGTCACTCCATGTGGACGAAGCTACAAGCATAACTGGAGCCCACAAGCTAATTCCCATGTGTTAGCTAACGGACTAACCTTGACATCATCGAGAGAAATATACTGTTTCTTGCCGTTAGCCATGCTACTTTGTGGACGGTGATTATCATTAAAGACTCTGAACTGTTTCACATTAAGCTAATTTAAGCTAGTTTGCTTAAAGAATGGAGGAAGAAGACGAAGATACAGCTACAGTTATGGATGCTGCTAGGGTGGTGAAAGTCACAGCTAAGGCAATGGAGGAAAAGTTGCAACGTGCTATTAGCTCAAGGAAGGCCAAGCTGGCTAAGCTAACTGGTAAAGCAAATCAGATACAGCGATTAATGGACGACGGTGATGACACTAGCTTAACAGTGATTCAAACCAAATTAATGGTGGAGTTAAGCACGCTTTTTGAAGAGTTTGGTGATTTGAATTACAATGTTAAAGGGATACTTCGACAAATCTCTGAAGAAGAAATGAACCAAGATGAAGCTAACTGGTTTTTACCTAAAGCTGATGCCTACAAGGACTTTGTTGTGAGAGCTAAGGCTTGGATGGATGAGGCTCATCTACGCAGCGTAGAAGCTACAAAATGCAACGAAGAGGTGCAGCCATCAGATAGTGTATCCATTGCATCTTTTTCATCAGTAAAGCATAGTTCCAAGACTTCTGTGCGTTCTTCCCGTGCATCATCTACTGCTTCATCTACTCGTTTAAAGGCAGAGTTGGAGAGAGCTACATTATTAGCGCAAGCGTCTGCTCTAAAACAGAGACAGATTTTAGAGGAAAAGGAAGCCAAAGTAAAAAGAGAAAAAGAGGAGCTAGAGATACAAACTGCTTTAGCAGCATCTGATGCAAAAATTAAGATTTTGAACGAGTTTGAAGGACAACGTCTCTCATCTAGGGCATCAAGTCATGATGGAATGAACTCCTACTTCATTTCCGCCAAAGCTACAGATATGCCAGCTCACAGGCAACCAAAGCATCCCTCGCCCACAGACAGGCAAATAACACAGAGTAATGACATTCGACACAATGTCCAAAGATCAAATGCTGCAACTACTCAACTGCAGACAGAAATGGCTGAGGCTTTTCAAGGAGTTACTGAAATGTTGACTAAGCAGCAAAGAATAGCTACTCTGCCTCCTCAGAATATTCCTGTGTTCAAGGGAGACCCCCTAGAATATCAACTGTTCATCAGGGCGTTCGAACACGGAGTAGAGGACAAGACAGAGAGCAGCAAAGACCGGCTCTACTTTATGGAGCAGTACACCAGTGGACAGCCAAGGGAGCTAGTTAGAAGCTGTCTCCATATGGAACCCGAGCGCGGCTATCGTGAGGCCAAGAGACTTATGGCAGAACATTTTGGAAACGCCTACAAGATTTCAGTGGCATATATCAACAAAGTACTGAACTGGCCTACCATCAAGTCAGACGACGGAGAAGCTCTCCATTCTTTCGGCCTCTATCTCACAGGATGTCGTAATGCTATGTTTGACATGGAGTACATGGAAGAGTTGGAAAATGCAGCTAGCATGCGTGCTATCATTGCCAAGCTCCCGTACAAGCTGAGGGAAAGGTGGAGAAGCGTGGTCTGTGGCATTCAGGACAGAGAAAGGCGCAGAGCCAAGTTCAATGACCTTGTGAACTTTGTCAACAAGCAAGCGAAGGAAGCCTTGCATCCACTGTTTGGTGACATAAAGGACTTTTCCTCAAAGAGCCAACCTAAAGGGCAAGTGGACGAGAGGTTGCATAGGAGAAGTGGTAGCAACAGAGGCTTCACCACAGCTGCAACTATCGCCAGTAATCAAGCAGTGAGTCCCAAGTCTAAACCAGAACGTAAAGTCAACGTCAGCCTAGTCTGTGCATTTTCCACACCCTGTCTCTTCTGTCAGGGCGGAGAACATGCTATGGAACAGTGCAAGAAGATGAAGAAGTCTCTTCATAAAGAAAAGATTGACTTCTTACGAGCAAAAGGTTTGTGCTTCAGCTGTCTGAAACAGGGGCACATGAGTAAATCATGTAAGGAGAGAATGAGCTGCCAAGTCTGCATGCAGTCACACCCTACAGTGTTGCACATGAAGGCCAAAAACAATGGTACGAACAAAGAGGTAAAGCCTGAAGGGGAGTCACAGGAAAATGATGAAAGACTGACAGAATCGGTCGTAAGTGGGTTTGTGGGAACAGATACAACAACTTGTGGAGCAACAAGTGCTGAGAACACCGAGAGCATCTTAGCAATAGTCCCAGTTCAAGTCAAGACCGGCAAGGGCCAAAGGGTAAAAACGACTTACGCTTTCCTTGACCCTGGCAGTACAGCCTGCTTCTGTACTGAGGAGCTAATGAAAGAGCTCAGCCTGACAGGCAGAAAGACACAAATCTTACTTAAGACCATGGCGGAGAAAAAGATCGTTAACAGCCACATGGTGTCTGGCTTGGAAGTGAGCAGCTTAGGCTGCAACGATTTTCTCAAGCTCCCAGATACATACGCCCAGAGGACCATTCCAGCAACTAAAGGTAACATTCCTTTGCAAGAGGACGTCGACAAGTGGCCTCACCTTCAGCAGGTGATACTCCCGAAAATAGATGCAGATATAGGACTGCTTATTGGGACTAATGCGCCCAAGGCTATGGAACCCTGGGAGGTCATTGCCAGTGTAAATGACGGTCCATATGCTGTAAGAACACGGCTCGGCTGGACTGTCAATGGACCTCTCCGGGAAGACACTGGTCACAGTATAACAAGTGGGCTGATACAGGTTTCAGCCAACCGTATATCAGTTACGAGACTGGATGAACTCTGGAGTCAGCAGTTTAAGAACGACTTCCCAGAGTGCGAGCAAGATGAGAAGCTGGAGATGTCCAGAGAAGATCTTCAGTTCCTTGACATGGCCTCACAGTCAGCTAGACTTGTGGAGGGACATTACAGCATCGCCCTGCCATTGAGGAACAAGGACATGAAGATGCCCAACAACCGTAAGGTAGCTGAGCAACGGGCTCTGAACTTAAGGCGGAAGTTTGTGAAGAATCCAAAATTTCATGCAGAGTACTCAGCATTCTTGGGTGGTATGATTGAAAGGGGTTATGCCGTGAAGGTACCCAGAAAGGACATCAGCCGTGACGATGGTAAAGTTTGGTACCTGCCGCACCACGGGGTTTATCACCCCAAGAAGCAGAAGATCAGAGTGGTCTTTGATTGCGGAGCATCATACCAGGGCACCACTCTGAATGACCAGTTGCTACAGGGACCAAATCTCACCAGCACCCTCCTTGGTGTCATCACCAGGTTCAGGCAAGAGGAAGTGGCAGTCATGGCCGATGTGGAAGCGATGTTCCACCAGGTGAAGGTGTCAGAGGAGGACTCTGACCTTCTCCGGTTCCTCTGGTGGACATCAGGCGATATCAGTCAGGAGTTGGTGGAGTACAAGATGGTGGTGCACTTGTTCGGTGCTACCTCCTCGCCTAGCTGCGCCAGCTATGCCCTGAGGAAATGTGCAGAGGACAGCAGAGATCAGTCCAACATCCAAGCAGTTGACACGGTGCTGCACAACTTCTATGTGGACGACTGCCTTAAATCAGTCCAATCGGAAGAAGGGGCAGTGTTGTTGTACCACACCTTGAGAGCTGTATGTGGAAAGGGTGGCTTCAGACTCACCAAATGGGTAAGCAACAGCAGGGCTGTGCTATCTGCTATCCCCGAAGAGGAAATGGCAACAGAAGTTAAAGACCTTGACCTGGATAGGGATGCGCTTCCCATAGAGAGAGCTTTGGGAGTTCATTGGTGTATCCAGTCCGACAGCTTCAGGTTCAAGATCATCATGCCGGACAAAGCACCCACCAGGAGAAACATCCTATCCATTGTGAGCTCTGTTTATGATCCATTGGGTATCTTGGCACCAGTCGTGCTCCAAGTGAAGGGAATCCTGCAAAAGCTCTGCAGACTGAAGCTAGGCTGGGATGTCCCGATACCTGATGAGCTTGCATGTGAGTGGTTTGCTTGGAAGACAGAGCTTCACCAGCTAGAGGACATCAGAGTCCCTAGGTGTTTCAAGCCTGCAGGCTTTGGTGAAGTAGTAATGAGCCAACTGCACCACTTTGCTGACGCTAGCGAAGAAGGTTACGGGACAGTTAGCTACTTGCTACAGAAGAACAGCAGCAACGAAGTCCATTGTGCATTTGTCATGGGGAAGGCCAGAGTGGCTCCACTCAAGCCCATGACTAACCCACGCATGGAGCTCACCGCCGCCACCATGGCTGCCCGCATGGACAAGATGTTGAAATCGGAACTGCAGCTGCAACTCCAACAGTCAGTGTTTTGGTCAGATAGCACAACTGTGCTGAGGTATATCAGAAACAGAAAGAGCAGATTCCGCACTTTCGTCGCTAACCGAGTGGAAACCATTTTGAAGATCTCTGAACCATGTCAGTGGAGATATGTTAACACTTCACTGAACCCTGCAGACTATGCATCAAGGGGACTCAAAGCAGATAAATTCATCCAAAGGCACACTTGGTTACAGGGGCCGGGCTTTCTCACCGAGCCTATGGATGATTGGCCTGAGAACTTGGACCACCCTGGGGACCTAACCACGGAGGACCCAGAGGTTAGGAACGCCGTGGTCGGTGCTACTGCAGCGGAAGACCAAAGGGATGCAGTAATGAAGTTCGTGCAGTACTTCTCTTCCTGGATTCGCCTTATGAAAGCAGTTGCTTGGATGCTTAAGGTTTAGAGCACTCTGCTGAGCCTGTGTCATAAGAGGAAAGAGTTGAGCGCTACACTCTCTCCACTCAAGGTCGGTAAGGAGATGAGGAACTTCAAGGCAGTACTCATACTGTACTATATCTAGGTGCTACAGTATGTGCTGGTAAACTCTGGCACACAGTGTAGTAGTTGAGGTAAACAGTAAATCAAGCAACGAAGAATGAAGACTGTTTACACAGAGGGACTTTAATTTCTTTGTCTCCACATGTTGTATATTTTGGTAATTGTCTCCAGTTAAGAGCACAATTAGGGGCCGGTATGTGGGAGCCAAGTTTAGTATAAATGTTTTAGTTTAATAAATAAGCACAATCTGTATTTTATGTAGGTGAGATAAATAAGTGATTTCATTGAATAAGTTAATTCATAGTAATTAATATGTTAAAAGGTTAAAAGTAATTTAATGATCATTTGATTTAATTCATCTTGATGTAATGTCTTTGTGTGTTACTTTGTAAAGGCAACACTATATAAGCTTTCTGCTAGACCGGTAAGTAGGTTACCGTCGCTTTAAGAGAAATAGGCTTCTTGTGCTCATTGAGGTAAAAACAGTGGTTTGTTCAGTTGAGGCTCAAGTTAAGGAACGAGCCACACGGTTTTCTTAACGTAGTACAGTTTGCTAATTAGGATAACTTAGCTTTTGAATACTCCTGTAAGAAGATACTACAAAACTGTGGAATAAAGATTTTTGTTTTTATCCTTTTTTACAACGGAGTCCTGTGGAAGTTTTTCCTTCTCAAGTAAATCCAAGGTGACCGTTGAGCTTCAACCCCCACAGTATTGTTTGAAGACATTCTTGATAAACTGTGTTTAATCTTTCTACTTCCTGTCTTGTTGTATACATACATGCATTATTTCCTACTTCCTCTCACCTCTCACAGTGAGCCAGCTCTCCGTTGACGCCCCGACGCCGGTGATCACGCACATGTAGAGGCCTTGATCAGACTTGGACACCGCAGGGAGGCTCATCTGCCCCGTGACGGCTGCTCCGACAGGAGATCTGTCCTTCATGAAGATGCTGGCTCGCAGGTTTGAAGAGTTGCTTCGAGTTGTGCAACGCAGAGTCACAGATCGTCCCTCCGTCACAGGAAACACGGGACTCTCCAGGATCACGTTACTGTCTTTGATACGCAAAAGAATTAAGAAAGGTGATGAAGGAGAAAAAGCATCCACGGATTGTGGATCTTAGTCTCCTTGTTTTGTTAAATATGTCCCCTAGAGCAGGAGTCAGCAACCTTTACTATCAAAAGAGACATTTTAGGCACAAAAATAAATAAGAATAATGATCTGTCTGGAGCCGCAAAACATGTGATCATTGTGATGAAGGTAACAGTTTATAGTCTAAGTATATAGTATATAAGTCTAATGCAGTGAGGGCCAGAGACAATGTACTACGGAGTATTAGGACCACATTGAGGGAAAACACATCTGAGATTTACACAATAAAGTCATAACTTTACGTGAAAAAGCCGTAATGTTATGAGAATGAAATCTTAACTTTGAGAGAAAAAGTTGTTATATTACGAGAATAAAATCAAAACTTGTTTCAAATATTTTTTATTAAGAAGCATGTGCATGTCAGTGATACAAACTGTGGGGTGTTTATCATGCCTCATTTTTTATATACATCAACAAAAACAGACAAAACTAGAAACTAACGGCAAACAACATGGAGACAAGCAAATACAAAACAAAAAGCACAGACACCCTAAGGCAAACAAATCAGGGAGACATTGGCGACATACAGTATATACATAAACAGCTGTAACCCTCCCATCCCTGAGCAGTGCTATCTCGGGTACTAAAGACTATGTGTCTATTGCGTCTTAATTGTCTGTCCCTCCTATAGAGGAGATCATCGGTCTCCAAGTCTTTTCAAATACCTCCAGTCTGTCATTAAGGGTGTATCGGATTCTTTCTAGGTGGAGGGGATCAGTCAGTGTTGTTATCCAGGATTTAAATGTTGGCCCGTCTTTCCCTTTCCAGAACAACAGAATCAGTTCCTTTGCACAAAGGAGGGAGTTTTACTCTGAGGAAAATGTATCCTGGTGTTTCCCATCAGCTGTTTTAATAAAGTAGCGTTAACGTGTAATTTGACATTAAAAAAGATTTTAGGGTTAATTTGTCTATTTTTCTTTTTTACATTTGGTCAAGATTTTTACTATAAGCTCCTTTAATTCATCGTTTTATTGAATCCACGGCTTTTACTAATTAAACACATGAATAGTACGTCGCCATCTTGGTTTTTAGTCGTCTCCATCTTGGTTTTTGGCCGTCGCCATCTTGGTTTTCAACAGTCGCCATCTTGGTTTTTGGCCGTCGCCATCTTGGTTTTAAGTCGTCTCCATCTTGGTTTTTGGCCGTCGCCATCTTGGTTTTCAACAGTCGCCATCTTGGTTTTTGGCCGTCGCCATCTTGGTTTTCAACAGTCGCCATCTTGGTTTTTGGCCGTCGCCATCTTGGTTTTCAACAGTCGCCATCTTGGTTTTTGGCCGTCGCCATCTTGGTTTTCATCAGTCGCCATCTTGGTTTTTGGCCGTCGCCATCTTGGTTTTCAACAGTCGCCATCTTGGTTTTTGGCCGTCGCCATCTTGGTTTTTAGTCGTCTCCATCTTGGTTTTTGGCCGTCGCCATCTTGGTTTTCAACAGTCGCCATCTTGGTTTTTGGCCGTCGCCATCTTGATTTTCAACAGTCGCCATCTTGGTTTTTGGCCGTCGCCATCTTGGTTTTTGGCCGTCGCCATCTTGGTTTTTAGTCGTCTCCATCTTGGTTTTTGGCCGTCGCCATCTTGGTTTTCAACAGTCGCCATCTTGGTTTTCAACAGTCGCCATCTTGGTTTTTGGCCGTCGCCATCTTGGTTTTCAACAGTCGCCATCTTGGTTTTTGGCCGTCGCCATCTTGGTTTTCAACAGTCGCCATCTTGGTTTTTGGCCGTCGCCATCTTGGTTTTTGGCCGTCGCCATCTTGGTTTTCAACAGTCGCCATCTTGGTTTTTGGCCGTCGCCATCTTGGTTTTCATCAGTCGCCATCTTGGTTTTTGGCCGTCGCCATCTTGGTTTTCAACAGTCGCCATCTTGGTTTTTGGTCATCTCCATCTTGGTTTTTTGGCCGTCGCCATTTTGTTTTTTGGCAGACGACATTTTGGTTTTGGGCGGCCTCCATCTTGGTTTTTAGTGCTAGATTCTGAGGTTTCACCTCTTGTTGTTCCGAATCACATCTTCAGACTACAACAGAAAGGCAAAGAGCAGGAACACAGCCGCGTGGTTTCTCAGATAAGAGATCATTTTAAAGTGTCGGTCTGCCCGCGCAGAAGATGCATCCTGGCACAATCATGGAGGACGCAGAGTCAGTCTTCAGCTCCTGAAAGCTCATTCTTTTAATAAAGATTGTTACAATTCAATCGTTAGATGATTTCTAATTTTGTATTTTTGATAAGGAAACATGCAGAATGGCACTAAACATGACGTTGGTGTTATCAAAGATGGTGGAATTGTTTTAATGGAACACTTCCTGGCTTAAAGGCAGTGGAATAAAAGTCTAACTAAGGCAAACACACACATATAATAATACACTACATTAATTGTCTTTGGACAAATCCAAACTACATTTTAGTAAAGATCAGAGTCTTTAGCGGCCCGTGGGAGAAAAGGGATCTTCTCATCACATGACGCTAGTCCAGCAGTCACATGATAACAGGTGGTTGTATTCGGTGGGGGGGATGGTGACCCCTGTCTCTGTTCATAGATGGTCTCTGGTGTCGTATGTGAATGTCCTCCTTGATCTTTCTCCAGCTGTTGACTCGTGGATGGATTATTGAACGGGTCTACGGGGCACAGGCCCAGGGGGTCGACTACAGTCAACAGTTTCTGGTCTTTACCAAACAATTCATCCAGAAAATACTCAGCAGATTAATGGATGGTAAAGAATTAAATATATAAAAGGAAGAAAGTATGTAGTCGTAGCCACGACAACACACATGCTGTTTAGAACATGAAGTTACTGTTGGTCAGACTTCAATGTGGAGAGAAGCTCTGAATATAACAACACAGCTATCGGCATGAGGAGGAGGCCGGAGGAAACAGCTAGCTAGGCTCTGAAACATGTTCACAACGATGCAGTGTGAATGCGCTGGTGGGATTTAAGGTAACTACCCCGAGAAAACGTTTTACCACATTGGTCACACCAGTACGGTTTCTCTCCAGTGTGACTGCGTTGGTGGACTTTAAGGGAACTATCCTGAGAAAAAGTTTTACCACATTGGTCACACCAGTACGGTTTCTCTCCAGTGTGAATGCGTTGATGTGTTTTCAGGTGACCTGATTGAGTGAACGCTGCTCCACATTCATCACAGCTGTAGGGTTTCTCTCCAGTGTGAATGCGTTGATGTATTTTCAAGTAACCTGATGTAGTGAAAGCTGCTCCACATTCATCACAGCTGTAGGGTTTCTCTCCAGTGTGACTGTGTTGATGTATTTTCAAGTAACCTGATTTAGTGAAAGCTGCTCCACATTCATCACAGCTGTAGGGTTTCTCTCCAGTGTGAATGCGTTGATGTATTTTCAGGTGACCTGATCTGGTGAAAACTGCTCCACATTCATCACAGCTGTAGGGTTTCTCTCCAGTGTGACTGCATTGATGTATTTTCAGGTTAAATGATGTAGTGAAAGCTGCTCCACATTCATCACAGCTGTAGGGTTTCTCTCCAGTGTGAATGCGTTGATGTATTTTCAGGGTACCTGATGTTGTGAAAGCTCCTCCACATTCATCACAGCTGTAGGGTTTCTCTCCAGTGTGAATGCGTTGATGTCTTTTCAGGTGACCTGACTCAGTGAAAGCTGCTCCACAGTCATCACAGCTGTAGGGTTTCTCTCCAGTGTGAATGCGTTGATGTATTTTCAGGGTACCTGATCTAGTGAAAACTGCTCCACATTCATCACAGCTGTAGGGTTTCTCTCCAGTGTGAATGCGTTGATGTATTTTCAGGTAACCTGATGTAGTGAAAGCTCCTCCACATTCATCACAGCTGTAGGGTTTCTCTCCAGTGTGACTGCATTGATGTATTTTCAGGTTACCTGATGAAGTGAAAGCTGCTCCACATTCATCACAGCTGTAGGGTTTCTCTCCAGTGTGAATTCGTTGATGTATTTTCAGGGTACCTGATGTTCTGAACGCTGCTCCACATTCATCACAGCTGTAGGGTTTCTCTCCAGTGTGAATGCGTTGATGTATTTTTAGGTAACCTGATGTAGTGAAAGCTGCTCCACATTCATCACAGCTGTAGGATTTCTCTCCAGTGTGAATGCGTTGATGTTTTTTCAGGTGACCTGATTGAGTGAAAGCTGCTCCACATTCATCACAGCTGTAGGGTTTCTCTCCAGTGTGAATGCGTTGGTGTATTTTCAGGTTAACTGATGTAGTGAAAGCTGCTCCACATTCATCACAGCTGTAGGGTTTCTCTCCAGTGTGAATGCGTTGATGTATTTTTAGGTAACCTGATGTAGTGAAAGCTGCTCCACATTCATCACAGCTGTAGGGTTTCTCTCCAGTGTGAATGCGTTGATGTATTTTTAGGTAACCTGATGTAGTGAAAGCTGCTCCACATTCATCACAGCTGTGTAGTTTCTCTCCAGTGTGAACTCTCAGATGAATCAGTCCCTTTCTTCCTCTCCTTTTCTATAGCAACAGACATACAGACAGAGAGAGAGAGAGAGAGAGAGAGAGAGAGAGAGAGAGAGAGAGAGAGCGAGAGAGAGAGAGAGAGAGAGTCAGTGAGATGCCATGGTGGAGCGACCTATCTAGAACCATAAAGAACATTAAAACATGTCAGTGGAACATAACCCACAATGTTCCAGTCTGACTAATGCACTACCACCTGTGACAACCAACCGTGGTCCCTCTGTAGACATTTGATTGGTCACCACAGACACCCCCTTGACATTTATTAATTCTCACAATTATGGATTGTCCCGCATGCTAACGTACGGCACACTAACATACGGCACACTAACGTACAGCATACTAATTAATATTAATTTCGAGTATTTCAGAAAGAAGAGGACTCTTTAATATATATAAGGCCTCAACTAACAGAGAAAATGAACCTGCAGATGACCTTCTGGCCTTTTGGAACAGCTGCTGAGCGTCCAACGGCGTCCATCGCAGCCAACATCACACTGCTGATCCTGACACGTGTCAGCGGGATGGAGCACTCCTTCAACACCTGTAAAATAACAATACAGAAAGACTATTGTTGACACTTTGTCTTGTGAAAAAAGGGCAATTAATAAATATATAATCAGTAAACATATAATCAATAAACATACAATCAATAAACATACAATCAATATACATTAGGGCTGCACAATTATTTATCATTATTATTAAAAAACGTGACAAATCTCCCTTTAAGGTGCATTTTGAAGTGATAAAAAATGTGAGATTAATTTGTGATTAATTGAGATTAACTATGGACAATCATGCAGTTAATTTATTAATTATCAGGCGACATCCCCATCATGGAGTTGCATTATGGGAAATGTAAAACCCAGTATAGTTGAAGATTAACCCATACCACGCACTAAGTCAGTCATTCATTCAAACAAGAAACACATTGAGGTAGAGACCTCATTTCCTGTATAGCCGAGTAAAAAAGTATGCATTCATACTGTGATTCATACACAAAACTGTTGAACTCTTTCATTTTAAAACTCATGTATAGTTATTACAGATAGAAGTATTTTGATGTCCTTATTGTATTTCTGCTATTCTATAGTTGTGTCTTGGCTTTACCAGCACAGTGCATGCTTCTGTGTTTTTTTATTTCTCTGTTTATTGTTATGCACCAAAAACAATAAGGTTAATTCCTTGTATGTGTAAACCTGATTCTGATTTCTGCTATTCTCTCTCTGTTAGCTGCTTTTTATGGGCTCAGATCAGTCTCAATATTAATGAATGCACACAAAGGAGTCACACATGTATCTGGTGATTTATATATAAATGACTCTCTCCACAAAAATATTTTTCAATGCACACAAACACAGTTATCGTTATATATAAATGTAAAAAAAACAATCCACATAAAAAACTAAGGTTCACAAATATATTTCTGACACACACAAAAATATGTCTTGTTTTAAATAAATGTAATAGAAATCCACAAATATATGTACTTAAAAGTATTTGATCAAAAACACATTTGGATGTTGTTACATTTATAAACAAACTGCTGTCATGTGTGAACTTCACTGTGTTCATCTGTGTGGGTTTTATGAGATTCCTGACGTGCACGACCCACAAATGCATTTTTTTCAACAGGAAATCATCCGTAGCCAATCAGATGCGCTACTCCGGGTAGGGAATGAGTCCTTACCCCAAGTGAAGGAGTTCAAGTATCTCGGGGTCTTGTTCGCGAGTGAGGGGACGATGGAACGTGAGATTGGTCGGAGAATCGGAGCAGCAGGGGCGGTATTGCATTCGCTTTACCGCACCGTTGTGACGAAAAGAGAGCTGAGCCGGAAGGCAAAGCTCTCGATCTACCGTTCAATCTTCGTTCCTACTCTCACCTCTGGTCAATGAGGGTTGGGTCATGACCGAAAGAACGAGGTCGCGGGTGCAAGCGGCCGAAATGTGTTTCCTCAGGAGGGTGGCTGGCGTCTCCCTTAGAGATAGGGTGAGAAGCTCAGTCATCCGTGAGGGACTCGGAGTAGAGCCGCTGCTCCTTTGCGTCGAAAGGAGCCAGTTGAGGTGGTTCGGGCATCTAGCACGGATGCCTCCTGGGCGCCTCCCTTGGGCGACCAGCTGGGAGGAGACCACGGGGAAGACCCAGGACTAGGTGGAGAGATTATATCTCTACTCTGGCCTGGGAACGCCTCGGGATCCCCCAGTCAGAGCTAGTTAATGTGGCCCGGGAAAGGGAAGTTTGGGGTCCCCTGCTGGAGCTGTTGCCCCCGCGACCCGATCCCGGATAAGCGGTTGAAGATGGATGGATGGATTTAGCTCTGCTCTGTCTAGCTCTGCTTTTCCTGTCAATGTGTGAAACCCAAAGTGTTTCCATCCTTTACTGGATGTGTAGTGTTTACCACGCTGGATTTAACATGGGAGGGTGCAGGTCGTATCCACGACGACCCTCCAACGTTTTACACTCTCTGAGACCCCCCCCACCCCATGAAGTCATGAAGTCATGAAGTCATGAACACTGACCTGAACATCGGTGGGATCAGAGAACGAGCCTGCTGCTGGTCTTCTGGGGACCTTGTTGCTCCGCTGGTCCGGGTTCTGCTGCTCCTCCTCCGGCTCGCTCTTGTAGTGCTCCTGCTCCTGGTCCTGGTCCTGGTCCTGGTCCTGGTCCTGGTCTCTGTTTCAGAAAGTGTGATGAGTGTTTTATTTCCTCATTGGTTCAGTCCGTATGGAAGGTTTACTGTGTGTCAGATATCAGTTTGTTACTCTGGACTGTCTAAAGTGACTCTTTTATGTGCCGTCAGTCATTTCTTTGAACATTCAGATATCACACAGCATCAAGTGTCTCTCAGCTCAGAACCAAACCTCTGCATGTCCTTCTTCTTTATAACACTGTGACTGTGAACACAGACAGCTGTCAGTCTGTTAGAGCAGCTTAATGTACTGTAGACTACAGTCTAATACAGTCACACTAAAGCTGAATAACTCTATTTAATGTAATGTAGACTACAGTCTAATACAGTCACACTAAAGCTGAATAACTCTATTTAATGTAATGTAGACTACAGTCTAATACAGTCACATTAAAGCTGAATAACTCTATTTAATGTAATGTAGACTACAGTCTAATACAGTCACATTAAAGCTGAATAAATCTATTTAATGTAATGTAGACTACAGTCTAATACAGTCACATTAAAGCTGAATAAATCTATTTAATGTAATGTAGACTACAGTCTAATACAGTCACATTAAAGCTGAATAACTCTATTTAATGTAATGTAGACTACAGTCTAATACAGTCCCATTAAAGCTGAATAACTCTATTTAATGTAATGTAGACTACAGTCTAATACAGTCACATTAAAGCTGAATAACTCTATTTAATGTAATGTAGACTACAGTCTAATACAGTCACATTAAAGCTGAATAACTCTATTTAATGTAATGTAGACTACAGTCTAATACAGTCACACTAAAGCTGAATAACTCTATTTAATGTACTGTAGACTACAGTCTAATAGTCACATTAAAGCTGAATAAATCTATTTAATGTAATGTAGACTACAGTCTAATACAGTCACACTAAAGCTGAATAACTCTATTTAATGTAATGTAGACTACAGTCTAATACAGTCACATTAAAGCTGAATAACTCTATTTAATGTAATGTAGACTACAGTCTAATACAGTCACACTAAAGCTGAATAAATCTATTTAATGTAATGTAGACTAGTCTAATACAGTCACATTAAAGCTGAATAACTCTATTTAATGTAATGTAGACTACAGTCTAATACAGTCACACTAAAGCTGAATAACTCTATTTAATGTAATGTAGACTACAGTCTAATACAGTCACACTAAAGCTGAATAAATCTATTTAATGTAATGTAGACTACAGTCTAATACAGTCACATTAAAGCTGAATAACTCTATTTAATGTAATGTAGACTACAGTCTAATACAGTCACACTAAAGCTGAATAACTCTATTTAATGTAATGTAGACTACAGTCTAATACAGTCACACTAAAGCTGAATAACTATTTAATGTAATGTAGACTACAGTCTAATACAGTCACATTAAAGCTGAATAACTCTATTTAATGTAATGTAGACTACAGTCTAATACAGTGACATTAAAGCTGAATAACTCTATTTAATGTAATGTAGACTACAGTCTAATACAGTCACACTAAAGCTGAATAACTCTATTTAATGTAATGTAGACTACAGTCTAATACAGTCACATTAAAGCTGAATAACTCTATTTAATGTAATGTAGACTACAGTCTAATACAGTCACACTAAAGCTGAATAACTCTATTTAATGTAATGTAGACTACAGTCTAATACAGTCACACTAAAGCTGAATAACTCTATTTAATGTAATGTAGACTACAGTCTAATACAGTCACACTAAAGCTGAATAACTATTTAATGTACTGTAGACTACAGTCTAATACAGTCACATTAAAGCTGAATAACTCTATTTAATGTAATGTAGACTACAGTCTAATACAGTCACACTAAAGCTGAATAACTCTATTTAATGTAATGTAGACTACAGTCTAATACAGTCACATTAAAGCTGAATAACTCTATTTAATGTAATGTAGACTACAGTCTAATACAGTCACACTAAAGCTGAATAACTCTATTTAATGTAATGTAGACTACAGTCTAATACAGTCACACTAAAGCTGAATAACTCTATTTAATGTAATGTAGACTACAGTCTAATACAGTCACACTAAAGCTGAATAACTATTTAATGTACTGTAGACTACAGTCTAATACAGTCACATTAAAGCTGAATAAACCTATTTAATGTACTGTAGACTACAGTCTAATACAGTCACATTAAAGCTGAATAAATCTATTCAATGTAATGTAGACTACAGTCTAATACAGTCACACTAAAGCTGAATAACTCTATTTAATGTAATGTAGACTACAGTCTAATACAGTCACACTAAAGCTGAATAACTATTTAATGTACTGTAGACTACAGTCTAATACAGTCACATTAAAGCTGAATAAATCTATTCAATGTAATGTAGACTACAGTCTAATACAGTCACACTAAAGCTGAATAAATCTATGTAATGTAATGTAGACTACAGTCTAATACAGTCACACTAAAGCTGAATAACTCTATTTAATGTACTGTAGACTACAGTCTAATACAGTCACACTAAAGCTGAATAACTATTTAATGTACTGTAGACTACAGTCTAATACAGTCACACTAAAGCTGAATAACTCTATTTAATGTAATGTAGACTACAGTCTAATACAGTCACACTAAAGCTGAATAACTATATTTAATGTACTGTAGACTACAGTCTAATACAGTCACACTAAAGCTGAATAACTCTATTTAATGTACTGTAGACTACAGTCTATCACACAGTCAGCGTATCCGTGCATTACCATCTCTACGTGGATCCAGATGGAGGCTGTGTCTCTTGGTTACCTGTTGCCATGGTGAATCGTAGTATCGGAGCTCCATTGATGATGAAGGCTGTTTTCATCCTCACATTTGATGGAACAAACTCTGATCAGCTGTTCTGGAGCCGAAACCTTTTCCATCTCAGAGTTTGTTAAAGCTGCTTTCTGAACCGGGCTCCTGGTGCTGGTCCTGGTGCTGGTCCTGGTGCTGGTGCTGGTCCTGGTCCTGGTGCTGGTCCTGGTGCTGGTGCTGGTCCTGGTGCTGGTCCTGGTCCTGGTCTTGGTGCTGGTCCTGGTCCTGGTCCTGGTCTGTTCAATCAGAGAACAGGAGCACACATTAGAGCGAGCTAATGCTAACGCTAGCAGTGAGCCACACAGCAGCAGAAGCTAACAGACTAACTAGCTGTTAGCTTGTTAGCATGGAGCTAACTAGCTGTTAGCTTGTTAGCATGGAGCTAACTCTCTGTTTTCAGGTTTAACTCGGTTCATATTCTTCTTCTCTTCTTCTCCTCTTGGACTTCCGGCTCAGAGGAAGCTTGTTAGTGTTTACCTGAGTTGTTTGCTGGTTCACCTGCAGCTCGAGCTCCAAACGGATCAAAGATCTTCAGCTAACAACAACAACTCTCCCGCCATCAGCCCGACAACCACACTTCCGTTTACAAGTACTTCCGGTCTGGTTTTTCAGTTTAAAGTGACAGAAAGTCTCCACCTGGAGGTCAGGAGGGAAACTACAGCTACATGGTTTATATAATGTATATATATATGTATATATATTTATTATATTATGACCTATTTGTCATAAGCCAGACTACTGAAGTATATATATGTAGTTGATTTTCTATAAACTTTAATCTTTGGACTGATAGTGGTTGGTAAAGTCAAATAATACGACATCAGAGGTAAAATCATTGCTTTCCCGTCGGGTCAGTGTTACAGGAACTCTTAGCCTGACAGTTAGCCTTTTAACAAACAAATACCAACATCTATAAGCCACTGAGGGGCGGACGGGAGAACTTGTTTGGATGCGTGCTCTAAAAACAAACCAATGTCCAGTTCGCTGTGTAACGTTGGATCACTTCCATTTATTTACAGTTTCACATCTCACCATCATGTTCTTCCCCTGCAGGCATATATTAACTCTTTCATCCACAGATGAAAGTGAAACTAACTACATTAAGGCACCGACACAGAACAGTAACTAATGAATGAGGGATGTTTCATGGTGATATCTATTACATTTTTAAAATTACTACTTTATAATATCATGACTTTATTCTCGTAATATTACGACTTTTTTTCTCTAAATCTCAGATTTATATTTTTTCCTCAATATGGCCCTAATACTCCGTCGTACCGTCGTACCGTCGTACCGTCGTACCGTCGTACCGTCGTACCATAGACCTACAACAATGATAAATAAAAATGAAAATGTAAACGAAAAAACAGTTATTCATTTCCACTAATGTCTTTTATAGATCCACAGGGAGCCACTGGAGAGGAGCTGAAGAGGCGCAGGTTGCTGACCCCTGGACTAAACCATACAACAAATTAAAATATTGAGCAATTGGATGACATCATAGTTAAATCCCTTCATTTTAATAATTATACTGTAACACACAGCGGTGACATCAACATACTGCTTATCCAATCCCTGCCGCTTTCACTACGCTGTGGCGTCTCCATGGTGACGTCTGGTGTCTTTCCTGTGGATGTGAAAAAAATAAAAAAATATATATAAAAATATATATATAAATATATATATACTGTACGTATAAATACTTAATTTTATTTTTTTATATTTTTTGATTTAATAAAAAAAAAATATATATATATATATATATAATTATATATATATTTATTTTTATCTATATTTATTTTTATATATTTATTTTTTAAAAAATTTTATAAAAAAATTATAAAATAAATGTATATGTATATATATATTTTTTTTTACCTGTTAGAGTGTATATCTCTGTATACGAGTCCCAGGACGACGGTGGACATCAGGTAAGGAGCTCCCACCACCAGGTGACACACCAGTCTGGAGACAGACAGGAGGCGTGCTGCTGCAGGAGCACCAGGACCTGCTGGTGGTGAAACAACCAGATCCATAAATACTGTATCTGATATGAACGTCAAACATGAGGTGGCATGTGGAGCATCTGGCCTCATGACCTGCGGGCTGTATAACATTCAACAGCTTATTAGACGTGTGTTTCCGGAGCTCACCTCCCGTCACGTTTCAACAAAACTACTTAGTTAGGTTTAGGCAACAAAACTACTTAGTTAGGATTAGGCAACAAAACTACTTAGTTAGGTTTAGGCAACAAAACTACTTAGGTTTAAGCAACAAAACTACTTAGTTAGGTTTAGGCAACAAAACTACTTAGTTAGGTTTAGGCAACAAAACTACTTAGGTTTAAGCAACAAAACTACTTAGTTAGGTTTAGGCAACAAAACTACTTAGTTAGGTTTAGGCAACAAAACTACTTAGTTAGGTTTAGGCAACAAAAACTACTTAGTTAGGATTAGGCAACAAAACTACTTAGTTAGGTTTAGGCAACAAAACTACTCAGTTAGGGGGACTTCCGGTGGCGCTACAACAAGATGGACGTGTAGTGGTGAGCTCCTCAAAGTCGGTTTCTAAAAGTACCTTCTGTCAATATAAAATAGCATTAAAACCATTTTAACTCAAGGATGAAAGGAGGGAAATCGCAGAGGAGGCATAAGACTGACAAAAAAATGAATAAAACACAAGAAAACTGTGTGGCCGAGTTCGCTGACCAGAATGACGACGGCGACGACGAAGAGGCAACGGCAGAAGAAGCTAACACAACAGCTAGCCACAATGCGCTACTACAGGGCCTGACAGCAGTACTCTCCAAAGAGCTGAAAGACTTTAAACAAGATATGAGACTGGACCTTGGTGAATTCAAAAACGACGTCAAGAAAACTATGAAAGAAGATTTTACAGAGTTTAAAGACGGAGTTATGCGTGAGCTACAGAGTCAGAATGCTAACATTGCGGAGGCGCAGACCCGAATAGCAGACCTGGAATCAGCCTGCCTGGAGATGAAAGACGCGCTGCTGTCGGTGGTGAAACAGAACACGGGCATGCGGGACAAACTAGTGGATCTGGAGAGCCGTTCCAGGAGAAATAACCTCCGTATTTATGGAGTACCTGAAGATAAAGAGGGGAGATCAGTTGCTGAGTTTGTGAGTGAGTTGTTTAAAAGTCACCTCGCACTACCCGAGGGAGCTGAGCTCCAGATTCAGCGGGCTCACAGGGCTCCAGTCCCGAAACCGGCGGCGACCGCCACTCCGAGATCAATAATAGTCAACTTTCTACAGTTTCACATTAAAGAGCTGATCATTCAGAAAGCCTGGCAGCAGAGAATTGAACTTGACGGCAAACGACTTTACTTTGACAACGACTACGCAGCGGACATCATGGAAAGACGCAAGGCATACGGGCCAGTTAAAGCAGCACTGAAGGAGAAGGGGATACGGTACCAGACGCCCTACACGAAGATACGAGTGCACTGGGACTCCGGACTGCGGATCTATGAGAGTGCAGAAGATGCAGCCCAGGATCTGAATCAACGTGGAGTCAAGGTGACGGTGACAGCGAGGATGAACACCGGGAGGATCATAGAGGAGCGTCTGAACGAGCTGTTGCCATGGAAACGATCCAACGCAACTGGCGGTGCAGCGCAGCGTGCGAGAGAGAGGCTCACGGAGTACATGCGAAGCCCACAAAGTTAGAACAGAGAGACTAAAGAGATAAGTGTGGTTCAAACAATTATAAACATGACAGAATCGAACTAAGATTCCTATATGACAGAGTCTGGGAATACATCTTGTTTTGAAAGAGGCACCTATTGAGATAAAGGTATAATTTAAGTTATTACGAATATTATTATTATTATTATTATTATTATTATTATTACCAATTAAACTCGAACATTACTTTCAGCTTGAACTGGGCTCTACAGCCCTTATTAACACAATAGACATTTTAAGATTGTGCCTCTTAATAATTTCAGTTACAAGGATAAAGATAACAACTAGCTGTTGTTTTTCTTTCTTTTATTTCCTTTTGTTATGGTCTACATTACTTGAAGAAAAATGCGAACTCTGGGCCACATATTATAAAAGTCTTATGACTTAATTCAATAAGTTTGTGAAACCGATGGAGGGAGTGTTGTATGCGCTGAATGTTGGACACTTCTAGTATACGTGGAATACCAGTTTGTGGATTTTTTTCCCACTACTAGGGAGGGCCCCCTCAGTAATGAGGTATGTTACCCTCCTCCCACCAACAGGGAACTCAAGGGATGGCAGAGTACATCCTTTGCTTTTGAAGTCACAAAGTTCTGTGTTCAGTTGACGTTCATAAGTTCATATATTTTTTTTATGTATGTTATTTTTTTTATGTTTGGGTTTGGATTGCAACATGACTCCATAAATAGAAATGATAGAGCATAATATTAAGATATTGTCGTTGAATGTGAATGGTCTGAATAACCCAGTTAAACGTCGGAAAGTAATGACCAAATTAAAGGTCACATATTATACTCCATTTAAACTAGTTATTATAGGTCTCAGACACCTCCAAACCATGTCTCTGAAGTTTTTTTTTCAAAAAAACAATCAGATCATGCATTCCAGCATGTCTCTATAACCTCTGTTTCAGCCCATTTCCAAAAGTGCTGATTTCTGTGTCTGTAGCTTTAAATGTCTCATATTATGCTCATTTCCAGGTTCATAGATGTATTTTAATGTTGCACTAGAACATGTTTACATGCTGCAATGTTCAAAAAACCCTTTATTCTTCTCATACTGCAGCCTGAGTCTGCCTGCCTCAGAGCCTAATTCAGCCTCTGTCAGAAAAAAAATGATTCACAGCCTGTCTCCTCCCACTCTGCTCTGATTGATCAGCGTTTTCTGTCAATCAACCGTCCTCAACAACACAGCGTCACCCTCCCCCTCCCTCCCGGAGAAGCTCGAGAGAGAGAGAGAGAGAGAGAGAGAGAGAGAGAGAGAGAGAGAGAGAGAGAGAGAGAGAGAGAGACGAGTGGAGAGAGAGAGAGAGAGAGAGAGAGAGAGAGAGAGAGAGAGACGAGTGGAGAGAGAGCAGCTAGAATAAAGTTTATAAACCACTTTAAAGTTTATAAACCAGAAACTTCACCCAGCGCACGTTACCGGAGGAATCTGATCAGAAATCGGCGACACATGATGAACATCTGCGGTCCAGATTCCAGGTTTTCCTGACGGTTTCTCTCAGGTAAATAATGCTATTTATATCTCTGTTAGTTAACTCAGTGTTTACATTATGCATCAACTCTGTAAACCGTAAACATACACTCTGTTTTACGTCTGTCTTTACAGATCCATCTGTGAGAAATGACCGACAGAATCATCCCAGAGGAGAGCAGACAGCTGTGAGCAGATGGGAGATACAGAGCTAACCCGTTAGCATACATGCCCATAACCCATACATGCTACCGCTATGACACGGTGTGTAAACACAGCGACCATCAGGGTGGAAAATAGAAGATGTGAAACAGTAGTCAGTTCATTATTTCTGCTAAAAGATAAATGTATGGAAGATCAGAGTAATGGTATATTAGTTACAGTAGGAGCTGTCTCTGTGTTACCATGACTACAGACCACCGGAGCTTAGCTTACCATAGTTTACCAGAGCTGAAGACTTTCTCCTGTACCATGTCATCATAACTAACTAACAGGTGAGATGATTACAAATGCTGTGAATAATTAATATTGTCATCTGTCAACTCAAATAAAGTTTGACTGTGAAACAGAAATGTGTTGTGTTGCTTACAAGTCACTATTTACTACCTGTACTCTGCTACATGCATGACATCAAATATATATAATATATAAATATCATCTGTTTAAACAGTGTAATTACATAAAGCCTTTGTGAAAGAACATGTTATATTTAGATGATGGGAGTACATGAAGACTGTTCTGCTGGTTCTTGCAGACTAACAGTAGGAGCTACTTTGCTCAAGTTCGGTTGAGGAGGAGAGACAGTGACGCGCTGTGGGGCGGGGTCAGCTACTGAAGGTTCTGCTCTGGTTCGACCAGGAAACCCTTACATGGCTAATTCTCTAATGACGTCAGAAGAGAAGGAAAAAAAGCAAAGTGATTTTCTACACCCATTTCCGGACAAACGGAGCAGGAGAAAAAGAGAGAGGATGGTCTTTTATGATACTATGGTGACTTGTAGACACACTGGGGACATATATTGATGTTTAAAAGACATGGAAAAGTGCATTTTGCATAATAGGTGACCTTTAAGGAAAGACAAAGCACAGATTATATACTTACAGGAGACACATTTGTCTAGGCAGGAAAATGAGAAGCTTAAGAGGTTTGGCTATACAAATACATTCTATAGTTCATTTCAACATGGTTGTAGAAGAGGCGTGGCCATTCTCATCCCTAACTCAGTGAAATTTGAATGTTCTAAAGAAATTAGTGACAAGGAGGGCAGATATATTATTGTGAAAGGAAAACTGGAAAACGAAGAAGTGACATTGGTCAATGTTTATGCCCCACCAAACAGTGAAAAACATTTCTTTAAAAACCTGTTTGATAACATTATTTTGGAAATGGAAGGAATATTAATTTGTGGGGGTGACTTTAATATCGTGATGAATAGTAAGCTAGATACAACAAACAACAAGAAAAATGCCAACCATGTTACAAAAATGATCAAGACAATATTTAAAGAATTTGGTATAGTGGATATTTGGAGAGAACTGCACCCCTCTAAAAGGGACTATACACATTTTTCAGCACCTAACAAAAGCTATGCTAGAATTGATTATTTTTTCATGAATAAAAAAGATCTATACAGAGTAGGAGAATGTGAAATTGAAGGAGCGGACGTATCAGACCACTGTTCAATTTATCTCAAAGTAAAATTAAAATCACAGGAGAAAAAAACATTATGGAGATTAAATGTAGGATTATTAAATAATAAATCAATTGTCGAGGAGATCAAACAAGAGATTATAACATATAAAAATGAAAATGATAATGGAGAGGTTAACCCCGCTATTTTGTGGGATGCTCTCAAAGCAGTCATGAGAGGGAAGCTTATTGCCAGGACAGCATCTATCAAAAAAGCTAGAGAAGAAGCCTTTAAGAGGGAAAAGGAAAAACTGCAGGAAATTGAACAACAACATAAATCTACACGAGACTCCACACTACTACCAAAAATTAAAGAGATCAGGGATAATATAGATAAATTATTAACCACAGAGATAGAAAAGAAAACAAGATTTCTAAAACAATCCTACTATGAGGTGGGGCCTAGAGCAACCAAATTGTTAGCAAAAAGACTGAAAAAACAACAGGTGGATAGGTCAATTCATAAGATAAGGGATACCCTCACAAATCAGATGGCCTATGAACCAAAAGAGATTGAAATTATCTTTAGGAACTACTATGAGAGTTTGTATAGCCAGCCCCCGTCTGCTAACATTGATCAAATGAGAGCTTTTCTAGAGACACTGGACTTACCATCAATTGGGGAGGATCAGAATGACCTTTTGACTTCACCCATTACAAGAACAGAAATCAAGAGAGCCATGAGCAGACTAAAAACAAATAAGTCCCCTGGCAGTGACGGTTTACCAACTGAGTGGTATAAAACATTCAGTGAACAACTTATACCACTACTCGAGTCCTCTTTCAATTATACACTTGAACATGGTGAACTCCCACCATCCTGGAAGGAAGCTGTTATATCAGTGATTCCTAAGGGGAAGAACAGTGAGACCTGCTCTGGTTACAGACCCATATCAGTATTAAACATAGACTATAAACTCTACATCTCAATTATTGCAAAAAGATATGAACATTTCATGAATGACATTATAGATGAAGATCAGACAGGCTTTATTAAAGGGCGCCAAACCCAAGATAACATAAGAAGAACCCTACACATCATTGAACATGTCAAAGACAAAAATATTAGTGCAGTCTTAATAAGTCTTGATGCAGAAAAGGCATTTGACAGTGTAAACTGGGCATTTCTGTATCAGGTACTTGAGAAATTTGGACTAAATGATAAGGCCATTCGATGTATTAAAACTCTTTACCAAAATCCGACGGCAAGGATAAAAATAAATGGCAGTCTGACTGATAGTATAGTATTAGAACGGTCCACCAGGCAGGGATGTTGTCTTTCCCCAACGTTATTCTCAATTTTTATAGAACCCCTTGCACAAGCAATTAGGCAGAATAGAGACCTTAAAGGGATAAAGGTTGGAAATGAAGAACACATCATTGGGCTCTTTGCGGATGATGTGATCTGTTATTTAGAGGACCCTGACACATGCCTCCCTATATTAACCAATCAACTTGAGGTATTCGGCTTCTACTCTGGATACAAATTAAATTTAGCAAAAACACAGATTTTAACAATTAATTATTACCCATCCGAAACTATACGGCATAAATATAACTTGAATTGGAGTTCTAAAAAAATGACTTATCTCGGCGTTACATTAACACGAGGAACTGAGAAATTATATAAAGCCAACTATATCAAAGTGGATCAGGACATTAGGAATGATATTGAGAGGTGGGCTGTCCTCCCACTGGACTTCAGTTCACGAATAGATACCATCAAAATGAATATACTCCCACGACTCCTCTACTTATTTCAGTCATTACCAATTGAAATTCCTGAGAAACAATTTAGAACCTGGGATAAAGTTATTTCAAGATTTATATGGAATGGTCAAAGGCCAAGAGTCCGATTTGAGACATTACAGATTGGGAAACATAAAGGGGGTATGGCGTTGCCAAACCTTAGGGAATATTTCAATGCAGCACAAATTAGACCAACAATCTATTGGTGTGCCAAGGATTATGAAGCAAAATGGAAAAATTTAGAGAGATATGTACAAGGAAGAGAAATTCAGAGCCTTATTGGGGACAGAGATGTAGCAAAGGATTTACTCGACCAGGTAGATACTATTACTCGATTTACATTAGAATTTTGGTTTAAATTGGTACGGAAATATGGATTAGAGAAGGAGCTCAGATTACTTCGATGGATAGCCTATGACAGAAATTTTATCCCTGGCACTCTTGACCAGAGATTCAAACAATGGATTCCAACTGGTGTAACAGCATTATGTACAGTAATAAAAGATGGGAATGTTATGAGTTTTCAGGAACTGAAACAAAACTATTCATTGAGCAACCAGGACCATTTTAGATATCTGCAATTAAGGGACTTTTATGACAAAGACATAAAGCACAATGTCAATTTAGATAAAAATGGGATAGTAAGAACCATAATTGGAGTTTATAATTCAAAAAAATATAGGATAATATCTACATTATATCAGTGCCTAATGGAGAGAAGGGGAAATACAACATCGTATGTAAAGCTGAAATGGGAAAAAGAATTAGGTGTCACTATCACAGAAGATGAATGGTTACATATCTGGAGAACACAACAGTCCACAACATCTTCACGTACATGGAGAGAACACTGTTGGAAGAATGTAATTCGATTTTTTATAACACCCCAAATTACAAATAAATACGTGTCTGTAGCACAACCTTGCTGGAGAAGATGTGGGGCCATGAATGTAGACCATTCACATATATTTTGGCTTTGTCCTGAAGTTGCACAATTTTGGGGAAATGTTCATAAGGTTATCTGCAAAATTTTGGGCTATGATATACCCAAGTCATGTTTGGTACTATATTTCGGCAATATGACTGGAAATACTGTGTTAAGAGAAGACAGATACCTGTTGAAAGTGTTGTTGGCGGCCTGTAAGAAGGCCATTACGAAGAGATGGTGTAAGGCAGAACCACCTACGCAAGATGAATGGCTGAAAATTGTGAATGAAATATATGATATGGAACTGTTAACCCATAGGATAAGAACACAAGAGGAGCAATGTCGAGAGAAGTGGGAGAAATGGACAATGTTTACATGTCAACGACAGGACGAGGAAATTAACCATTGAATATGTCATAGTAATAAGAAAACTTTGTAGAGACAGGGCAATCTATATCCTTTCATGTTTTTTGTTTTGTTATATTGTTCTATGTGTGTGTTGTCTTTCTGTCATGGAAAAGCAATGAAAACAAAGTATCAAAAAAAAAAAAATATCATATAACATGTTTTATTTGTTGACATTTTGAAACCCCACTCATATGACCATTTCTCCACTTTCCCTATTGCTTTCCTTATATTTTCCATCACATATGGCACATTTCTTCCCCTCATCCATATTGCCCCATCATCTGCATATATCGCTGATTTGATGCATCCATCTAGATTTTCAAATATATCATTTATCATTATGTTAAACAACACCGGGCTGATTGCACTCCCCTGGGGAATACCATTTTCTATATTGTAGTCCTTAGATACTTCTGTTCCAACCTTGACTTTAAATTTCCTGTCTGTTAAAAAGTCCATTACCCAATTATACAACATCCCTCCAATACCCATTTGACCTATCTTGATAAGCAGCCCTTCCCTCCACATAGAATCATATGCTTTTTCTATATCAAAATATACTGTTGTCATCACCTCTTTCATTTTGAGTGTCTTTTCTACCTCATTAGTTACTCTAACTAGAGCATCTATTGTAGATCGACATTTTCTAAAACCACACTGAACATTACTCACTAACCCTCTCTGTTCCAAAACATGCATTAATCTACGTACTATTATCTTCTCCATCCATTTGCATAAGTGAGATGTCAACGCTATGGGCCTATAACTACCAGGATTAGCAGGATCTTTCCCTGGCTTGTTAAATGGTAATATTACTGCCATTTTCCAACAACTTGGTATGACTCCCTCCATCCAGATTTTATTGAAGAGTCTCAACACTAACTTAAATGATTCCACTGGTAGTTGTCTAAACATGGCATAACATAACTGGTCTTGTCCTGGTGCTGTATAGCCAGTATTTGTCAAGGCTATTTTGAGCTCTGCCATTGTAAATTCCACATCCAGCGTTGACATATCATCCTCTCTCTTCTCTCTCACGTTTTCATTCTCACTGAGCACACGCTCTTTTTGCTGCCTGTGTATATTATCAAGGTGCTCCCCACTATGTACTGCTGCAAATGCCTTACCTAACACTTCCGTCTTTTCTTTATCTGATACTGCCATCCTCTCCCCGTCAATCAATGCTGGAATTTTTATTGACTTCCTTTTCCCACTCATTCGTTTAAACATGGACCAGACATCACCTAACTTCACTCCTCTGCCAATGGTGGAACAGAATTCTCTCCAAGTCCTCTTTTTGGTATATTTGACTGTTCTGCGAGCCACTGCCCTTTTCCTTTGATACTCAATGAGATTCTCTTGTGACATGTTTTTCCTCAGAGCTCTGAATGCTTTATTTCGTTCTTTAACAGCTATGCTGCATTCCTCATTCCACCAAGGTACCACTTTCTTCCTACCCTGTGTTGTTCTTTTTGGTACACTTAGTTTTGCAGCATTCAGTATATGTTCTGTAACTTCACTTGTACATTCCTCTATGCTTCCTTCTAATATTACCAAGTGAGCTGACTCCTCACAACATATTGTAAACTTCTCCCAGTCAGCCTTGCCAAAACACCACCTTGTAATTGTGCTCCCTTCCTGTATACATACGTTTGTGTTTATTATAGTGAGAACTGGGAAATGATCACTTCCTATAGTTGACTCTTCCTTAACATACCATTCGCAAGCATTCACCAAACTACCCGTCACCATTGTAAGATCTAAATATGATATTGTACCCCTACTCACATCTATTCTTGTGCCTTTGCCATTATTAAGACAGACCAATGATCTTTCTTCCATTATTTCTTCCACTATATTTCCATTATTGTCTGTGTGATTACTATCCCATAAGCTGCTGTGTGCATTGAAATCCCCACACCATATTTCCTTCTTACATACTTCCCCTGCCATTTCATTGAACATATCTATGGTTAGGTTCCTACATGGATTATAGAAATTGATTAATTTAATATTTCCTTCATTCCTGGGGCTGCAAATCTCCACCACAATACCTTCCATATCTTCAGGGGACTTAATCTTCCTGTAAGCCAATCCATCTTTGAAAAAGGTTGCACACCCTCCGCCATTTTGGTTGTTAGCTCTATCATCTCTTATAGAGCTGAACCCTGGAATCACAAAGTCTAAATGTGGATGTAACCAAGTTTCTTGCACACATATAATATCTGGTACTACTTCTAATTCATATACATACTTTTTAAATTCTTGCCCATTAGCTATCAGGCTTCTCGCATTCCACTGAAGTATGTGGAGCACCATAATTAACACTTTAACCCTCATTCTGTCCATTTTCCCCAACCTCAGTTGCTGTCAGAAGTGCATGTATCTGATCTGCTTTTATATCACGTATATCAAGGAATCTTCCTGCTGCCTCCACTATGTTCTTGATTCTATCACTTTTCTTTTTTGCCTTCACTATTCGAGATCAATGCCGAACCTTAAACATCTCACCAGTTTCCCCTTTTCCATTTTTATTATTTCATTTTTTGCCTTCATTGAAGAAAATCATTTATACAAATATGGTAACATATAAGAGCAAGAAGGGGGGGGGGGTGTATTTTATTTTATTTTTCCATTGAATTGAATTTTTATATTTTATTTTATATGCATAGAATATATTTTATTATATATTTTTAATGTTATAATTATTATTTTTATGTTTAATTTTTCTTTTTTCATTTAATATTTTTCTTTGATTGATTTTAGATTTGCTGTTTTATTTATTTAACTTTTTTTTCTATTTTACATTTTTTATATTATTTTATATTTTATATTTCAAGACATTTCCACATTTTTTATGATTTGATTTATTTAATAAAAAGCTATTAAATGCTTCTTTTTGAAGATTAAAACAGCGTTACAGAGAAACAGTATTACAGTAAATGTATGATTATAGCAGCAAAAACTCAAAAATACAACACTCATTAGACTTGTGTCACTTTTACAGATTCTTCTCATGTGTAGACATGAAGACACATCCTGATGTTGATGATTCACTCTCAGTTTGATGTGTTCATGCAGCCATCCAGATGAGGAAGGGCAGCAGGATGGCCAGTCCAGCAGAGCAGGAGGTCACATCCCCGAGGTAGAGGAGCACACACACACCCAGCACCGCCGTCGCCTTGGCAACACGCCGACTCAGCAACAGCTTCCTCGCTGTCTTACAGAACTGATGAAGAGGAGGATAAGAAGAAGAAGAAGAAGAAGAAGAGAGGTCAGTGTCAACACAAACTACATCCTCCAGAATGATCAACCAGTTCAACTCATCTCCATAACAACAAGAAGTGAACATGATCAATAAGCAGCCAGTAGATGGAGCACTTACACCGTTTTATTGTCACTATGATAATACATGTATTATTATTAGATTAAACTAGCAGCAGTATATAAAGTCAATACAATGAGCTCCACCTTTACCAGCTGCAACATTAAAGTCATCAACATCAATCATTTTAATACAATAATATAATATAGATTATTCTGCAGAATGAGTGCTTTTACTTTTGCTACTTTAAAGTAAATATTGTTATGCTTATAGTTTCATACTTTTTGAATGCAGGACTTTTACTTGTAACAGAGTATTTCTACACAAAAAAATGAAAAAATAAAAAGTATAAAAATATATATATAAAAAATATGATATAATATATAATAAAATGTTCAAATTAAATCAAATGAAAAATAAAATAAAAAATACATAAATCTCTCTCTCTCTCTCTCTGCATGCATAAATAAATGCATAAATAAATGCATAAATAAATGCATAAATAAATAAATAAATAAATAAATAAATAAATAAATAAATAAATAAATAAATAAGTAATAATAATAAAATAAGTAATAATAATAAATACAATGATAAATACCAGTAATGGTGGGCCAAACAGTTGGGATGAGAGTGCTAAAATATTTATTTATTATATTAATACTCTTATCAAAATGGGAGAGGACAAATATGCTGCTTTATGCAAAATGTATGTATATATTTATTATTGTAAATCAATTAACGACACAAAACAATGACAGATATTGTCCAGAAACCCTCACAGGTACTGCATTTACTACCTGGACTCAGGTTTTAGGTTTTTAAACAAGTTATTTGTCACTTTTCTTGTTAAAGTCAGCTGTGAGATTTTGCCCTTCTTATCTCCTCAGTTCTCCTCCTCCTCTTCCTCCTCCTCCTCGTCCTCCTCCTCATCAGCCTAAAACCACAGAGTCGTGTTTCTTCCACAGTTACAGTCTGTCTCGCTTTTAATCACACGTGCAATCAGAAGCTGCGGTGAGACGAGCGTCTGCAGCCGAGAGCAGAACCACGGGAACAACAGAGCTTTCACTGAACCTGACTGTTGCTGCAACAGGAGACTAAACCCGATTAATGTGATCTGTGATCAGCATTAATCTGCAGCAGGAAGTGAACAAATCACAGCTAAAGGTCAGTTTGTGCTGCTGGAAACCAGAACATGTGCAACAGGAGGCAGGAAGAGAATACAGTAGAGTATATACAGTACAGTATACAGTAGAGTATATACAGTACAGTATATACAGTACAGTATATACAGTAGAGTATATACAGTACAGTATATACAGTACAGTATACAGTAGAGTATATACAGTACAGTATATACAGTAGAGTATATACAGTACAGTATATACAGTACAGTATATACAGTACAGTATATACAGTACAGTATACAGTAGAGTATATACAGTAGAGTATATACAATACTGTATATACTCTACTGTATACTGTACTGTATATACTCTACTGTATACTGTACTGTATATTCTCTACTGTATACTGTACTGTATATACTCTACTGTATATACTCTACTGTATACAGTAGAGTATATACTCTACTGTATATACTGTACTGTATATACAGTACAGTATATACAGTACAGTATACAGTAGAGTATATACAGTAGAGTATATACAATACTGTATATACTCTACTGTATACTGTACTGTATATACTCTACTGTATACTGTACTGTATATTCTCTACTGTATACTGTACTGTATATACTCTACTGTATATACTCTACTGTATACAGTAGAGTATATACTCTACTGTATATACTGTACTGTATATACTCTACTGTATATTGTACTGTATATACTCTACTGTATATACTGTACTGTATATACTGTACTGTATATACTGTACTGTATATACTCTACTGTATATACTGTACTGTATATACTCTACTGTATACTGTACTGTATATACTGTACTGTATATACTGTACTGTATATACTCTACTGTATATACTGTACTGTATATACTCTACTGTATACTGTACTGTATATACTCTACTGTATATACTCTACTGTATATACAGTAGAGTATGTACTCTACTGTATACAGTAGAGTATATACTGTATAATGCAGTCCATTAAAGATCTGACCCTGATTCAGATCAGAATGTACACAGGAATCTGACTTAGCGATACAGAGCAGGTTAAAGAAACATAAATACAATAATTATATACAAAAGCTACATTATTCTACATATACTAGGGGGTAGTACTTCCCTTTCTAGGGGGTAGTACTTCCCATAATAGGGGGTTGTAATTCCCATACTAGGTGGTAGTACTTCCCACATTAGGGGGTTGTAATTCCCATACTAGGGGGTAGTACTTCCCATACTAGGTGGTAGTACTTCCCATACAAGGGGGTAGTACTTCCCACATTAGGTGGTAGTACTTCCCACATTAGGTGGTAGTACTTCCCATTACTAGGTGGTAGTACTTCTCATAGATGATTTATAGGTCAAAAGTTCAGCTAACTAGAATAAATGAGGTTAATCAGGTTTATATTTTTTGTAACCACAGTCTTTAAATAAAGTTAGATCTTTTCAGCCGGATTTCGAGTACTGTGTGCTCATTATTTCTGGAGTACTACTCCGCACCAGGTTTTCTAATTGGTAATAATACAAATTAATTTAGAAATGTGCACCATGCCAGGAACACATCAGGTAACATGATGAACGTCTATAAACCAGGTGTTTCTACAGGGACCCTGTGTGTACGTGATGAAGTACCTGAAACGTCTGGAAGCTCACGACGGTGCCGTAGCGACAGTACATGACGTAATGTTCGCAGTTATACCACAGCAGGCTGTAGGTCACATGACCCTGCAGCTTCTCCGCCCTCCTCGCCACCTCCTCCGCCTGCAGCGCCGGGCGGCTGCACACCTGCTCAGAGGGGAGGACGGTTACCTGGATTACTGCTACTACTACTACTACTACTACTGGCACTGCTCAAGTACTGCACCTTAAGTACAAAGTTGATGTACTTTTCTGGAGTATTTCCACTTTCTGCTACTTATACTTCTACTCCAGGGGGAAATATTGTACTTTACCCTTCACTACATTTATTTGAACATGATATGATGCAGTACTAATCCACCCAGAAGTACACAAAGTATCTAAAAGTAATAATATAATATTCTACATAATGAGTACTTTACATCTGGCTGATAATACGTCAGTACTTAAGTACAGGAAGAGTGTGAGTGCAGATCTTGTACTTGTAGTGGAGTACTTCCACATTATTGTATTGTTACTTTTACTCAAGTTAAAAAAGAAATAGTACAATGTGTACTGGAAGTAAAAGTAGCAGTAGAGAAACTATGACTGGGTTTCTCTCCAGAATGAGTTCCTGGTTTGATTTGATCTCTTTTCTCCTGAGTTTACAGCCAGAAACTGAAAGTGAAACCCAACGAGTGGAGCGAGTACTACCCTCTCTAACACCAGAGTCACCTTGTCCATAGTGTTGACGAGTATCTGTGATCCGTAGGCGAAGTCCTCCACTGAGTCCACCCTCACACTGCCACACTGAGGACAACACACAGCACAGTTATCCTCTTTAAATACTGCAGAAAGAACACACATCATAACCGACTGGGGTTAGTTACTTAGTTAGTTACTTAGTTAGTTAGTTACTTAGTTACTGAGTTAGAGGTTCTGTTGAGTATTTCTATTTTACAAACTTTTCCCTTTTGCTCCATATTTCTGTGGGAAAAATTGTACATTTCTTAAGAGATACGATCAGGAAATATTCCCAGTATATTTCTATTTTTATTATTATTTTATTTTATTTTGTATTTTCTTTATAAATGTAATTCAATTTAATCTTATTTGTATTTTTAATTTGATTGTATTTCATTTTATTTCAATTTAATCTTTATTTTTACTTTTATTTTTATTATATTTATATGTAATTTAATCTTATTTGATTATGTTAAATTTTGTATCTTTATTTCTCTTTTTATGTTTTTATTTTTATTTTATTTTGTATTTTGTGTTAAGTATTTTTATTTTTATTATGTTTGAATTTAATTTAATTGAATCTTATTTTAATTATTTTATTTTATTTCTATTTTTTGTAATTTGTATCATGTTTAAATTTAAATTTAGATTTAATTTAATTTAATTTTTATTATTTTATTTCTATTTTCATTTTTATTATGTTTAAATCTAAATTTAGATTTAATTTAGTCTTATTTTGTATTATATTTTATTTTTATCTTAATTTCTATTTTTATGTTTTTTATTTTTATTTTGTATTTTGTGTTATGTATTTTTATTAAATTAAAATAAATTAAATTTGTATTATTTTTTTATTTTTTTTATTTTAATTTAAATTTTTACTATATTTAATTTAAATTAAAATTTTGTGTTTGTATTAAATTAAATTAAATTAAATTTTATTATTTTATTTTATTTCTATTTTAATTTAATGAAATTTTAAAATTTGTATTTATATTTATATTTATATATTTTCATTTTTTTCCCCCGTGAAACAATTATCTGAAACCATGAACAGTTTTTTACCCCAGAGGAATCTTTTTGACTATCTTCATCTTTCCTCCTTTCTGAGACGATGTTTCCACTCTAATGTTGCGTCTGTAAAGGACCTGAGTTCTTCCTCCACCACTGTTGACATACTTGTGTTAGAGAAGATTATTACGCATCAATAAGAAGAAAAAGACGAGCCTCACGTCCCTAAAGACACAACTAAATAAGTTTAAAAGGTCTTTCTCTGCTCTCCGTGCTGCCTCCAGAACTGTGGATGATGATGGGAGCTTTGGTACCTTGGCCAGTACTCCCAGTAGGAGCCGGCTGTTGGTGACCATCTGTCTGATTCTGCACTGGTCACTGGAGACGACGGGCAGGATGTCTGGGATGAAGTGAGCCACTCTGCAGAGGGAAAGGAAAGAGGTGACATGGGAGAGAGGACAGGAAAGGAAAAGAAAAAGGTGACATAGGAGAGAGGACAGGAAAGGAAAAGAAAAAGGTGACATAAGAGAAAGGAAGGTGAAGGTAGACCCCAAAGTGTTCTCACCTGTCTCCCCCCAGGTAAACCCCAAAGTGAGTGAACAGAGTCCTGGGAACCTCCAGCAGGTCTCCCCTCCTCAGAGACAGCTCGTTCTTCCTGTCTGTCCGTCCCTCTTCCTCCTCCTCCTCCTCCTCCTCCTCCTCCTCCCTTGGCCTGGGTCTCGGTGTGGAGATGAAGAGCAGAGCGAGCAGCTGCAGAGGAAACATGGTGACAGGAAGAGGAGAAGAAGGAGAATAAGAATAAGGACAAGGAGAGCGAGGCCGTCTCCTTATAGTTGGGTTCACTCTCAGAGTGGGAGGGGCTCAGAGGGGATTAGTGAACGCTGCCCGGGCTTCTCCAGGCTGCTCCAGGCTGCTCCAGGAAACTCCAGGATCAGCATTTCTTAAATTCTGCCAACCAATGAGTCCAAAAAGAAGGATTATGTCAAAGTGAATATTGTCTCCAACACACCTGGTGGACAGGTGTGGTAGACGATGGCAGTATGCGCATCGTTTACTGAAGTAAAAGTAGTAATACCACGATTTAAAAATACTCTGTTACAAGTAAAAGTCCTGGATTGTATTAATCATTGAAATACAATGTAACAAAAAAAAGTATAAAAAAAGTATATATATATATATAATCATAAAAAATTATAAAAATATAAGGTAAAATAAAATAAAATGTAATATATTAAAACAAAATAAAAATAAAGAATGTATTAAAATGAAATTAATGAAATTATAAATTAAGTTAAACAAAATTACAAAATGTATTTAAATAAAATAAAAAAGTAATACAAAATTGATCAAATAAAATACAAACAAATCAAAAATGAAATAAAATAAATAAAAATGTAATAAAATAAAACATGTTATAAAACAAAATTTATAACATAAAATCTAAAATAAAATAAATAAATGTAATAAAATAATACATGTATTAAAATAAAATTAATGCAATAAAAATGCAATAAAATAAAAAATGTGTTAAATAAAATTAATGAAATAAAAATGTATTAAAATACAAAATGTAATAAAACTAAATTAATAAAATAAAATCTAAAAAATCTAAATGAAATAAAAAGTGTAATAAAACTAAATTAATCAAATTAAATATAAAATCTAAAATGACATAAAAGAAATAAAAATGTAATAAAATAAAAAGCGTAATAAAACAAAATCCATAAAATTAAATATAAAAATCTAAAATGAAATAAAATAAATAAGAATGTAATAAAATAAAGTGTAATAAAACAAAATTAAATATAAAAATCTAAAATGAAATAAAATAAATAAGAATTTAATAAAATAAAGTGTATAAAACAAAATTAATAATATTAAATCTAAAATGAAATAAAATAAATAAGAATGTAATTCAATAAAAAGTGTAATAAAACAAAATTCATAAAATTAAATCTAAAAATCTAAAATGAAATAAAATAAAAAGTGTAATGAAAAACATTATCAATAAAATTCCTCTTTTTGTTCTTATATTTTATCATATCTGGATTTAGGATTTTCTGCAATGAAGTAAGAAAAATGGAAAGGTGCATGTGTCCTGCAAGTACACATGGGAAATATAGTCCGAGCTCTAGATGACATGTTGTTGTAGTTCCTACAGTGTGCCAGTAGATGGAGCTAAAGGTTGCAGATCACCGGACGACTGAAACCTTCAGTATATGATTATAACATTTACTGTTCACTATATCATACAAGTTAAAGAATCCTTTCATCATTATATTAAGTATTTTATAGAGTGCTAATATCTTTATTTATTAATTCTCTTTATATACCAAAGAGCAGAAAAAAGAAATGTATTTATGTCTATTCTTCTGAAGTAAATGCAGTTTAATATATATTAATTACAATATATTTAAACTGCGTTTATCTTTTCAGCTTTATGTTGCTTTCTATGGCTCAAATAAATGGATTTTATTTGCTTTATTATTATTATATTTGAATGTGATTTGAGATTCTGTTTGAATCAGATTTTTCAGATATTATTGGTACGATTTTCTCAGTATTTTGTATTTTTTTTTACGTCAAACGCTGATTAAAAATCATAATTTTGTTAAAATGAAGGTAAAGTTTAAAGAAGAGAAAGAAAATGTGAATTGGGAGCTCCAGATTGTAGTAACGTAAAGTACTGATGCTGATGATGAGCTGTTTGTTGACCAAAAACAATCAACGAGAATCACAGAAAGCGCTGAGTCCACTCCCTTTATTCACACAGAAAACACGTATAAAGGGTTACAGCGTCTTAAAAAATAAATTCTGTACAAAAGTTTGTGAGCGTTGGAAACAATCAGGTCGAGAAGGATATCTACAGATATTTACACAAGAGCCTCTTTGGTCAGAGTTTAGAGTCGGAGCATTCAGCGGTTTGAAGGTCGTCTGTTGAGAAGCAGCCTGCTAACTACCCTCTTCTTCTTCTTCCTCTTCTTCTTCTGCTCACTCTCATCAAACAGGAAATCACGTCCGGATGGTGCAGCAGTCCCTGTTGAGTCATCAGCAATAACACGTGGGAGGACAGTCAACTACTTCCTGTTTGTCAGTCGTCCAACATGGCGACTCAGCCCGCAGTTAGCCGGCCGGCGGTGAATGAGTGTCGTCCTGCAGCTTCTAGCAGGCCATCCACAGGGTGAAGGGGATGAGGAGGGAAGGCAAGGCGGTGCTGCAGGAGATCCCCAAACACGCCATGGACAGAAGTCCCAGCAGCGCCGTCAGGACGACGTTACGCTGGTCCCGGATCAGCGACTTCAGCCACTCACAGAACTGGAAGAAGGGGAAATTATATTAATATAAAATATGTAGGGCTGTCAATCAACTAAAAGAGTAAATCCCATTTTTGATCTGTTCTAAATGAACCTTAAAGGGAGATTTGTCAAATATGTAATACTCTTATCAACATGGGAGAGGACAAATATGTTGCTTTATGCAAACGTATGTATATATTTATGAATGGAAATCAAACAGCCCTAGTTATTGTCTTTGTTTTCTGTTAATTATTAATTCCCTTATTTATTAACTCTTCTGTTTAATTTTTCCCTTTTATTTATTAATGTATTTATTTGTATTAATTTAAAAGTGCATTTATTTGTATAGTTTTGCATTTATTTTTTATTTATATTATATCTATTATTAAATATATATTTATTTATATATATCTTTTTATTTTAAAATGTATGTATGTATTTATTTATTGATATTTATTTTAAAATGTATTTATTTATTTTTGCATTTATCTTATATTTATTATTAAATGTATGTATTTTTTTTTAAATTTATTTATTTATTTTTGCATTTATTTTTCATTTATCTCATATTTATTATTAAATGTATGTATTTATTTAATTTTTAAATGTTTTTTTTATTTTTGTATTTATTATTTATTTATGTATTTATTTTTATTCTAAAATGTATTTATTTATTTTTGCATTTATTTCATATTTGTTTTTAAATGTATGTATGTATTTATTTATGTATTTATTTTAATTGTCTCAAAGAATATCAGTTGGCTCAATCTCATCCAGCACAAATTGGGACAAATGATGAATGAAAACAATCCTAACTCAAGGTTCCCTTACAAGGTTTTTCTGGAGCTTTTGACTAACAAGTAGTTCAAGAAGGAACTTTGATGTTTAACCTTTAAACTAACAAATGAGCAGCTGATGAAGACCATGTGATACGGACGCTACTTCTATCAAACCTTTACTAATAACTAGGAAAAGAACCGGGAATCGAATTGAGCTGTTGTTCATTTTCCTGTGGGGTCCCCCGAGGCCCCGAGGTCCCGGTGAGAGCTCCTGTCGTCCCCCCTGTCCCCCCCGTCCCCCTCTCTCTAATGAAGGCTGCCAGACTGCAGGCAGGTCAGATGTTTAGGTTAGCAAGTATAGGAAGTGAAACTCGATCAGAGAAAACTCTCGCTGCTGCAGGACGGCGAAGCGCGCCACGCCCCCTCACCCCCCCTTTAGAGCTTTAGCTCTGCTGTCTAGCTCTGCTTCTCCTGTCAATGTGTTATTAAGCAGGAGACCCGTGTTTTGTTTAGTACGTTTTATTTGTGACGTGTTTTCCGTAGTTGTTTCCGTACGTGTTTTACTTTGTTCACGTATTTATTTTAAGCCCAACCGTGATGTTTTCTCCTAACCAGCTGCTTTTCTGTCCGAAACCAAACAAAGTAGTTTCCGGTGAAGACGGAAGTTTATTTTGAAAAGACCGTGTGCACGTAACGAGCGTGTTGCTGGACTTTCGTAGGAAAACAAACGACAAAGGAGGAATAACTCTTTGGTAAAGATATCACAGGAACCGTTGTCAGAGAGAATACGCTGCTCTGTTTCCAAATGAAGACCAAGATGGTGGCGACTCAGAAAGGTTCCAATCTGTTTTGAATCCGACAGAATCCGGTTAGAAGAGTCTTCGAGGATTCTGGAAACACCATCGGAGCAGATTTCAGGGTCTGTCAGAGAAACTGCTAGTTGCCTCTGTGACCCGAATGTATGCTAATAGATGAGAGCCACAAACTGGAGCCCTCCTCCTCCATCATCATCATCATCAGTCTGACTCGGCTGCTGTTTGGTTTCTGGCAGGCGGCTCCGGTCTGAATGCAGCTCTTGTTCTCAGGAGTTTTCCGAGGAGCGACCCAGATTTTCCTCTCGTTTAAAAAACAGAACCGCTGGCCCCTTAAAGCTGCGAGGAGGAGGGAGGAGGAGTTTGGCCTCTTTGTTTTTAAACTTTTATCACCTGAAATGTTCAATCTTCATCTGAAAACCGCACTACTTTATCACATCTGCTTGGAGAAACATCTGGTGACTTTTAGAGTGTTGTTTTTTTTTAAATTTTATTAAAGTTAATTATGTCCCAACTTGTGGTTTCCTGTGGTCCAATTCAGACGTCATCATTTAGCCTACTATTATAATGTATTTATTATCTGATGTTTTGGTGAGCCATGTTTTCATTTTCATTCTTCTGTGCTCCCTAAAAACTGAACACATTTTAAAGACCTGGTGCAGAAAATAAAAGCACCTCCCGGATCTGAACAGCAGCCTGAAATTACAACGTAAACCAGAACAGAACAAGCTTTCTGCATTTTACGAGGCTGCTGCACAGAGACCTCCTGCAGCAGGACTCTCTGTCAGAGCTCGTGTGGCACGTAAAAGCGCAGATGTATTCCCGTGAAAGTGTAGCTTCACTAGAAAATGTGCAGAGGATTTAGATGCAAAGTTAAAGGTCCCATATCGTGCTCATTTTCAGGTTCATACTTGTATTTTGTGTTTCTACTAGAACATGTTTACATGCTGTAATGTTAAAAAAAAACTTTATTTTCCTCATATTGTCTGCCTGAATATTCCTGTATTTACCCTCTGTCTGAAACGCTCCGTTTTAGTGCATTTTTTACAATATGGGACCTTTAAAGTCCTGAATTCAGAATCAACTGGTGGTGGTTCTGAAAAAAAGTCAGAAAAATGTCCCAAAAAAAGAATCAGAAAAATCGCCAAAAAGATAAAAAAAAATAAGTCAGAAAAATGTCTAAAAAAAGTACAAAAAATGTCTAAAAAAAGTCAGAAAAATGTCTAAATAAAGTTAAAAAAAAACAAAGTCAGAAAAACGTCTAAAAAAAGTCAGAAAAATGTCCAACAAAAAAAATCTGAAAAACGTCTAAAAAAAGTAAAAAAACAAAAAAAACAAAACAAAGACAGAAAAATGTCCAAAAAAAGTCAGAAAAATGTCCAACAAAAAAAAAGTCAGAAAAAAGTCAAAAAAAAAAAAAAAGTCAGAAAAATGTCTAAAACAAAGTCAGAAATGTCCAACAAAAGAAAAGTCAGAAAAATGTCCAATAAAAGTAAAAAAAAAAAAAGTCAGAAAAAAGTAAAAAAAGAAAATCAGAAAAATGTCCAAAAAAGTCAGAAAAAAGTAAAAAAAAAAAAAGAAATCTGAAAAATTTCCAAAAAAGTCAGAAAATTGTCTAAAAAAAGTCAGAAAAAAGTCAGAAAAAAAAAAAAAGAAAGTCAGAAAAATGTCAAAAAAGTTAAAAAAAAAAAAAAAATTTGAAAAATGTCTAAAAAAAAGTTAAAAAAAAATAATTTAAAAAAGTCAGAAAAAAGTACAAATAAAAATCTGAAAAATGTCCAAAAAAAGTCAAATAAATGTCTAAAACAAAGTCAGAAAAATGTCCAACAAAAAAAAGTCAGAAAAATGTCTATAAAAAGTCAGAAAAATTTCCAAAGAAAGTCAGAAAAAGGTCTAAAAAAAGTCAAAATTTCTTTATTTTCCTGTACCCATTCCTGTTTTAATCTCTTATTTTCACAAAAAGCCCTTTTGGGAAAAGGTGTTGCAAATTAGCATCCTATCCATAAGCACACTATGATACTGGCATCAGATAGCTGTTTTTAAGGCAAGGCAGCTTTATTTGTAGAGCACATTTCAGCAACAGGGCAATTCAAAGTGCTTTACATAAACATACAAGATCATTGCGACAAAGTGCAAAAGAACATTAAGACATAATTAAAACAGTTATAAAAACATAAAAACATTAAAGATTAGAAAATAAAAACAAGCTAAAAATAAAAGCTAGGATAGAAGCTAAAATAGAATAAAACACTAGGGAGTAAAAGCTCTAGTTCAGTATAAGATCATTATCTGGTTTAATAAAAGGCAGCAGCAGCAAACAGGAAAGTTTGAAGCTTTGATTTAAAAGAACTCAGAGTTGTAGCGGTCCTGCAGGTTTCTGGGAGCTTGTTCCAGATATTTGGTGCATAAAAACTGAACGCTGCTTCTGCATGTTTAGTTCTGACTCTGAGGACACTAAGCAGACCTGATCCAGATGACCTGAGAGGTCTGGATGGTTCAGAACACAGCAGAAGATCAGAAATGTGTTTTGGCCCTAAACCATTTAGTGCTTTGTAAACCAGCAGGAGTATTTCAGTTGTCTATGTACATTGTTTTGGTCCCTATGAAATAAACCATGAATGAACCTCTGCGCGTAAAAGCTACATCAAAGCATGCGCCTCCAACCGCGTGCGTGAAAGCGCGTAAAAGCTGGTGCACCGTGTTTCTCACCTGGTCGGTCTGCAGACTCTGAGCGGTTCCGTAGCGGCAGAAGGTGACGAAGTGCTCGCAGTTGTTCCACAGCAGACTGTAGTTCACAGAACCGACCAGCAGCTCAGCCCGCCGGGCCACCTCCTCTCCGGGCAGCGGGCTGCAGCTCCGGTCCACCACCCGGTCCTGGTCCAGGTCCAGGTCCATGGTCCGGTCCATGGTCCGGTCCACTGTCCGGTCCATGGAGTTCAACAGGATCCCGGCTCCGTACGCGAAGTCCTCCACGGAGTCCACCCGGATGGAGGCTCTCTTGGAGAGCACCCCGAGCAGCAGCCGGGTGTTGGTCACCATCTGCTGGACCTGCTGGCTGTCTCCGGGCAGCAGCAGCGGGAGAAAGTCCGGGATCAGGTGAGCCACCCGGTCCTCGCCCAGGTAGATGCCGAAGTGGGTGAAGAGCGTCCGCGGGACCTCCAGCAGGTCTCCGCGCTGGAACCGGACAGGAGGAGATCCAGCTCCAGGTCCAGTTGCTCCAGCTCCGGGTCCGGCTCCAGCGGGCTGCGGAGGAGCTTCATCCCGCTCAGAGCGCCTGATGAGCGGCTTCTCTGCGCGCTCTGAGCCGCCTGGAGGCAGCAGGCTGGACAGATGGAACTGAGCGAGGAGGAAGAGCTTCTCCAGGAGGAAGGTGAGCGTGTCCAACATGATGAAGAAAAGAAAACACCAGAGAAGAAGAACAACTACAGAGAGAGACAGAATGTGTCTGTGCGTCTGATTCCTGTCTTCTGGTCCTCTCCCTCTCTCTCCTCTTCTGAAGACTTCTCCTCCTCCAGGGAGGAAGAGGAGGAGGAGGAGAACCGCGTGACGTCATGATGAACTGGATGAGGAGGAGAGAGACTGACTTCATGTTTTTTGGGTTTTTTTTGTTGTTGTTTTTTTTACATTTATCATTTGATATTGCAATATATTGTTTTTGATGTAATTATTTCTTTATTGTTTTCTTCCATTTTCATGCATGTTCTTTTTAAATATCTATATATTGTAATTTGCTTAATAAATTGTATATATGTGTATATATATATGTTTTTGTTTTTATTTTGTTCTTTTTTTAAAAAAAAAATTATTTATTATTGAACTGACGCTTTGGCAATATTGTTCACCTAACAGTCATGTTAATAAAGCATATTGAATTGAAATTGAATTGAATTGAATTGAGAGAGCGGCCGGAGGGAACGGGGGAGACGCCGGAGCTTTGGTCAGAGACGATAATGTTTCTCTCTGCGGAGCCCCGTCACTTCACAAGACACGGGAAACCTCTGTTGGTCTGGAGGAGCTGCAGCAGTTATTTCTGCACAAACGTCCACTGAACATTCACTAGATATTCTCAGAGCTAAACTAACTCTTCTGCAGTGTGGAGTGAGCAGCATGCACGTGAGAGGTGGAGAGAGAGAGAGAGAGAAGGAGCGCGGTGTGTGAGTGAAGGCAGGCAGAGGAGCAGAGGAGCAGAGGAGCAGAGACTCCGGTCCTGGAGACCAAAGCTACGGTCTCCCCCGCGTCCTCCGACCGCGGCCAGAATCAGAACGGAGTATTCAACACTACCGTGTTATAAACCGTGGTAATGCCGGTTACTTTGCAGGTCTGAACTCAAACACCGGTCCCCACAAAGATAGAAGAACAACACACACACACACACACACACTAAGCCAACCAAATGCACTCAGAATTTCCACCACAGCAAATCACACACACACGCACGCAGGCACGCACGCACGCACGCAGGCAGGCAGGCACACACACACACACACACACACACACACACACACACACACACACACACACACACACAGACGTGAGTGTGGAGCATCATGGGAACTCTGCAGCGAGTGGTTGATACTCAAACGGAGCAATGCTGAGGTCACAGCGGTTCATCTTCCCCCAAAACCACCAAATGGCTTCACACACACTGAACTGCAGACTCAGCTTTAAACAGAGACGACCGTCAGCGACCTAAAGCCTGACATGTCTTCTTCCACTAACACTCACTATAGAGCTACAAAGTCCATGTTCCTCCTGTCTGATAGAAACTACTCAGTTAAGTTCTGTCCATCCAAGCAGAGCTCCAACATCGTTCCCAGTTAGTCGTTCCCGAGTTCGAATAAGTAACAGATATATAAATATATAATATATAAATGTGTATTCTGATTTTGAACCAGAAGAAAATCCAACAGAAAGGCTCCTCGTCTATTGGCGATGGTCAAAGGATAGAAAACTAATACTTCATCACAATGCAGCCGAAGATGAAGAAGAGAACAGGAAGTCCAACCGTCTCAATGCTGCTGGAGGGACGCCACACCCCGAGCATTATGGGTAATTCACTGGTTCGCTACATTGAGGACTGAAGCTGCTTTTAACAAACTTCATTCACCCCCCTGCTGCCTTTTCTTCTTTAAAAGAGAAGAAGAAGAAGAGGAGGATTTTGGGGGATTAAGGGTTTAGATTATGGACCCCCCCGCTGACTGGTGTTGAATGACTGCAGGAGGATGAGATGTGTGTCGATGTGACCCCGACTGAGTGAAGACGGTGCTGATTGACAGCGTGAGAGGACGGCGTGTGTGTGTGTGTGTGTGTGTGTGTGAATGCTCTCCAGCCGTTTGGGGAGGAAACATTTAGAGGATAAAACCTGCAGTTTATTCCAGACAAAAGATGGATTAACTTCCTGCTCACAGGTGATACTGCAGCAACACAAAAACACCCAAATCGGTCTAAACAGGGCTCAAGCTTTACTCTCAAGAGGGACATTTTAGGCAAAGAAAATAATTAAATATATGTTTGGAGCCGCAAAACATGTGATCATTGTGATGAAGGTAACAGTTTATAGTCTAAGTATATAGAATATAAGTCTAATGCAGTGAGGGCCAAGGAGACAATGTACTACGGAGTATTAGGACCACATTGAGGGAAAACACATCTGAGATTTACAGAATAAAGTCATAACTTGAATTTACTCTCGTAATATTACAACTTTCTTTTCACGTAAAGTTATGACTTTATTCTCGTAATATTACAACTTTTTTGCGTAATATTTGTATTTTGCTCTTTGGCCCTCACTGCATTAGACTTATATACTACAGTAGATACTTATATAGTATAGCAGTATATTAAATATAGACTATAAGCTGTGTCTTTTGAATGTAAAGGTTGCTGACCGAGCTGGAAAAAGTCTGCAGAAATCTAAAGATGAGATAATTATACGTTGGTCTTAACGAGGGATGTTTTCTGCTCTTGTACAGTCAAACTTTGGGAGTCCTGGTTTGTTTGTGTGTGTGCAGACAAAAGAGGAATAAAAAGAAAAGAATAATGAGTGATGATATGTCATTTATCTCCCTTTATCCTCCATGACAGAGAGAGAGAGAGAGAGAGAGAGAGAGAGGGAGGGAGGGAGGGAGGGAGGGAGGTGAATGAGTCGCACAAAGGCGACGACGTCATGACAAACGATTCAGCAGCTTTCCCACTGATTAATGAACACTTGTTCCCATGCTGTCTGCATGTGATGAATGTTAATCACAATCCTTCATCCTCAGCTCGTCGTCAGACCGACGCTCAACCGCTTTTTGTGTTTGTGGGAAAACAAGTTTGTGTTTCATTAAAGGATCAGTTCGCCCAAATCATCTCCCCTCTAGTGGAGGCTTCATTTTCCTTTTTATTTTGAGTTTATTCCTTCAAGGTTTTCAGATTTCTGCCTCCACAGAAGAGATGACTGGATTTAGTTGGTGCTGCTCATTAACAGTCACGTCTCTTTTCAGAAACTAGACTGAGAAAGAATCCAGTTTAAAGCTAAATGAGTTAAGGTTTATTCATTTCTATTGTTGACAGCAGGTTTGTCTGGAGCAGGGCTCAGCAACCTTTACTATCAGAAGAGCCATTTTAGGCAAAACATGTGATCATTGGGATGAAGGTAACACAGTTTATAGTCTAAGTATATAGAATATAAGTCTAATGCAGTGAGGGCCAAAGAGACAATGTACTACGGAGTATTAGGGCCACATTGAGGGAAAAACATCTGAGATTTACAGAATAAAGTCACAATGTTACGAGAATAAAGTCATAACTTTACAAGAAAATAAGAAAATAAGACGTAAAATTACTACTTTAGAAACTTATGACTTTATTCTCGTAATATCAGATTTCTTTTTTTTCCTCAATGTGGCCCTAATACTACAATGTCGTACCATAGATCTACAACAATGATAAATAAAATGAAAATGTAAACAAAGAAACAAATGGTTTAAAGCTCTCATTAACACTTCAACACGCACGCACACACACATTGAGGTTTCTGTCTTAATGGTGTCAACACCTTCTGCTGCTCGGTTTCCTGTGTGATTTCACTGGTTAACAAGACACATCAATACACAGAGATAATCAATAACATTAACTCTAAACAGAAGCTTTGTTCATGAAAATATTTAATTATTAATCTCTTCAGTTTAGTATCTACAAAAATCATACACAAGTCAACTCACTCTTTAAATGCATTCAGTGATTTTCTGCTTTTCTACAACATGAGTCGTCTAAGATCTTTAATTACAACAGATTTCTGATTCTATGACTTTAATCATCCGTCATTTCATGGAATTGACAAAGAGAAATAAAATGTTAAAACTGAAGTGGTTAACAGAATCAACACAGTGATGGTGGAGTCCCGTAAACGTCATCAGAAAATGAGACACAACATTGTTTTCAGATATTTTGAATAATGCATTGAACAGTTTGGTTCAGACGCGAAAAGAGAAATGACAATAAGTGGTTCAAATCCCGGCTGGAGGTGGAGCATCTAAAGGTGTAATAATAATAGTAATAATAAACCACCCATGAGCAAGGCACGTCAACTCTTAGCTGCCCCAGAAGAAGACGACTGATCGTCCATGTGTATGTTACGTGAAATATCAGTAAGAACATCAAACAAGCTCTTTCCAGACATGTAACATTGATTCATCTATCCGTGAAAGGGATGACGTTAATGTTTCTTACGGAAAACAACTTAATGTTTGCTCCGTTTTTGGCAGCTAGAGCATGAGAGGAAGTGTTGTTGATGCTGGAAAACAGATGTCAGTTGAAAAATTTGATATATTTTACAACCCATTATGCCGTTGACGCCTTAATTAAAGAATTGCAAGCCTGTCCAAGAGCATTAACTGGTTTAACTTAAAGAATTTGGTACTTGTTTTTGTCTCTATTGGTTGATTTAAAGGGATAGTTCTGGGTTTTCTCAGTGTGGTTGTATGAGATACTTCTCCATAGTCGGTGTATTACCTACAGTAGATTGTAGAGTTTGGACGGGGGCAGCAGCAAAACGGATTTTGGACACCTAAAAATAATCTGGACTCAAACAAGCTGTTCTCATACACTGTTCGCAGCTATACCTATATTCCCGTATATCCCACGAAACCAGTTTGTGTGTAATTCACGTATTCAGGACCCAGGAAGTATAAAGAGCGGTGAATGCCACGTCAGGAGGAGGTCGGGGTGGATGGGTGGGTCAAAAAACACCGGTCCTTTCGCCCAGGAGACCATTATTGGTGCCCCGTGTGAGGCCAGAAGTTAACATTGACTTATTTGTGACAAAACTTGTGTACTTAAATAAAGGCACATATTTTAAGCCAAACCACAATCTGTTACTAAACCTAACTAAGTAGGTTTGTTTCCTGAAACTAAGGAAGTTCTTTCCTGTGAAGACGGAAGTTTATTTTGAGAAGACGTTATGCATGTAATGAACGGAAATTGACACGTGTTGCTGCACATTCGTAGGAAAACGAATGAAAAAGGAGAAATAACTTTTTCATAAGAAATCACACAAACCGTTACTCAGGAGCAAACCATTAGTCTACTAGTTGACGTATCTTAATGTTGGTTAGAGTGGCCTCTTCTGCTACTTTAAAGAAATGAAAACGATGATCAGGATGTTTCAGATGAGGTCAGGAGGCTGGGACGGTCGTTAAATGTCTGGGCGAGGCTCCACAACAACTCCTGCTGATTCTGATTCTCAAAACTTGTGTTTAGACCCAAATATTTCCTGAAAGAATGTCTGATATTTATCCAAAACAAAGCAGAGCATCCTAAATTACTAAAACATGCTTGAAAAATGAATAACAATTTCTCGGATATCCTTTCCGACGCATTCATCACATCAAACAGTCGTGACACATTATTTTTGGGGTTGCGTTAACAATTAGCTGGAAAGCGTTGACGTGTTTCACCAACTAATGAACGCAAAAATATTTCTTGGGAATCACACGGTCGGAGTCGTGGGAGGCTGCAATATGCAGGACAGATGTGTGAATCCGAAAGCTTTGCTCTCAAACTTCATGAAGATGTGAGTGCGTTTCCACATGACATCACGGCTTGCTTCTTTTTTTTAATTTGGGGGTTTTATAAAAACAGGAAATGAGCTGGAATTTACAGCCTTGATTTTAACACCTCGCTCTTCAAATCTGACCACTTCAGTGTCGTCTTTAAAATCCCACAGACGCGCTGATATACTTTTATTTTTCCCATGCGATTGGTTTTATTGGTCTGATTTACACTCTTGCAACTCTGCTTTCAATTCACGTCTGGAAGGATTTGTGTTGCTGTCATTTATTCTGGTTTAATGGCGTGTAACTCTTTGTACGTCTGTTTAGAAGACCATTGTTTGGTTATTGTTCCAGGCAGACTGTCTGATGTGGTTCTGTTCTGAGTTTGGGCTCAAGCGCTTGAGGAAAATACTTTCTAGCATTTAGCAGAGGCTCACAAATCCAACAGCAAGAAATAAACAGAAATCAGCAGCTTCTCAAAGTCCTAAAGAGGTCAAGGTGAAGGGTCGGAGCAACAGTGGCTCAACGGCAGTTTTCCTGGAACTCAAAATGGTCGTCACGCAGGAACGAGCTGGAGATCCAAAGAGAGTCGGATTTCTTCTTGACTGATGAGAGCAAACTGCAGCAGCATGAGGAGGAAGATTTGGGAGAGGGCGAAATGATTCAGAGGAGGTGGGTGAGATGAGTTTTCAGCCACGACGGAAGCTGTGGAGCGACTCTGACTGCAGCTTCAGTCTGTTTGCAATTATGGATAAACAGACTGGAAGCCAGAGAGCCGGTTTGGTGGAAGGAGACGCACATTCCTGTGGGGCGGTGAACATCGGAGCCGGGTCGAGTTGAGGTGAATGGGCCGGGGGAAACCAGGCGTCCCGCCTGTTCGAACCTGAGGCCGGCGTCTCCTCTGATGTCTCACTAGAGCGTCTCTTACTCCGGATACTTTGTTTACCCTCCGAAGGAAACCCAAACCACCGCTCCTCCTTTTTAAGGAAGTCAGAGGTCAGCTCCCCTGAAGCCGGTATGGAGCCCGAGTCCAGACTTTGAGGGGCAACGTCGACATTTACCCCCAAAAATGTTCCCTTCACCCACAACCGGCCCGAGCTTTCAGGATAGAAAACCTCTTTTTACTCGACCCTTTAACATGAGCTCCCCGTATTTCATATTACTGACAAACAGAGGAGGTTGTATGGAAAACAGGAACTGTCTTCACTTGTAGTGGATATTACATTACAAAACAACCGAGTAGTTGACTAATCAAGTAAAGAAATCTTAGTCGACTAAGACCAAAACGACCGATTAGTCGACTAGTCGACTAAGCTCTCTTTTGGTTTGCAGTGTGAATCTGAGCTAAATCTCATATTATTGAGGCTAATCTGTGGTCGTGGGCTGCATGAGTAAAACAGACTTGACTCTCGGCGTGGAACAGAACTTCAACGGTTACTGTAATGTGTTCGTCAGGTTTTGAGGACATGACCCGACGTCCTAAGAAATATCTTCTACATGATGCATAAATGATCCGTCTGTGTTTCTGTTGAAGTAAAAGGTCTCACCGGTTCACTTTCACTTTTCATTCCTTGTTGTTAAATGTTTTTATGGTCTCCAGCTCCCACAGCTCCCGCCCTCATTAACTCACTCTGTCTCAGTTCACCAGTGATTTCAGGTCAGGCAGTCCTTTCAGCTCCAGGTCCAGCAGCATCTGACCGTAAGCTTTACCCTGACGAGGGAGATGAAAACAAGTATAAAAACTCTGTCCGTTCCCACGAGACCAACATGTGTGTTTCCACCATAATGTGTCTGAATTTACACATTGTATAAAGTGTGTGTGTGTGTGTGTGTGTGTGTGTGTTGGAGTTTTATGGGTCAATGCCCGAGTGTGAAGTGTGTGCGTCGGCACATTGTGAGTGTGCCGAGCAGCATGTGTGTTTCTTTGATGTGCTGTGGATTCCAGCGAGGCGGTAAAAAACTTTACAGGAGCGTCTGAACAAGGGATGGAGAGGAGGAGGAGGAGGAGGAGGAGGAGGAGGAGGAGGAGGAGGAAGGTTACAGAGAAGAAGGAGAATGTGTTAAAGAGGACAAAGGGCTGGTTAGCGGTTTTCTTTCATTCCTTTCAGCAGTGAAGTACTCAGGTCAGGTCATAGCTTGTCGTGACTGTCATGTCCATTTTCAAAGGGGTCCCTTGACCTCTGACCTCCAGATATGTGAATGCGTGTGGGCTTTTGTCCAAAATTATGTCCAATAAAACCGAAAAAAGTCTGAAAATTGTCCGAAAAGAAGTTAGAAAAATGTGCGAAAAAGTCTGAACAATTTCTGAAAAAAAGTCCCAAAAAAAGTCCAGCAAATATCCGTAAGAAAGGCAGAAGAAAAGTCCGATACTGGTATCATCTGAAACTATAAAACCTGATGAATCCATCGGTACCAACCATGTCATACTAGCTGGTCATGAAGGAGGTTAAATAACGCTCTAAAGTTACGCTAAATTTTAGCGAGGAAAAACTGTCACGTCCATTTCCAAAGGGTCCCTTGACCTCTGACCTCCAGATCAGTGAATGTAAATGGGTTCTATGGGTACCCACGAGTCTCCCCTTTACAGACATGCCCACTTTATGATCATCACATGCAGTTTGGGGGCAAGTCATAGTCAAGTCAGCACACTGACACACTGACAGCTGTTGTTGCCTGTTGGGCTGCAGTTTGCAATCAGAAGAAACTTTCTCAACTCCCCCTTGCTGAGCCGCCGGAAGGGAGAGACGAGGTGATGAAAGAGAGACTTCAGAAAGAGGAAGTGAAGAAAGAGTGGAGAGTCGGTGCTGTGTGTGTGTGTGTGTGTGTGTGTGTGTGTGTGTGTGTGTTTGTTTGTGTGTTACCTGTGGGTCGCTGCGTAGAGACGCCACCCCTCCCCCTCCCAGTGAACTCTGCAGGACGAAGTTGAGTCCGTGGATCCCCGGCAGAGTGTATCTACAAAACACACATAAAAAAACACACGCGTAACCATGACAACGTCAGTGCAAATGTACTACGGAGTATTAGGGTCACACTGAGGGAAAAAACATCTGAGATTTACAGAATAAAATCTCAACTTTACGAGAAAAAAAAGTTGTAATATTACAAAAATAAAGTTATAACTTTACGAGAAAAAAAGTCGTAATATTACGAGAATAAAGTCGTAACTTTACGAGAAAAAAAGTCGTAATATTACGAGAATAAAGTCATAACTTAACGAGAAAAAAAAAGAAAATAACACGTAAAATTACTACTTCATAATGTTATGACTTTATTCTTGAAATGATAAATAGAAATGAAAATGTAAACAAAAAACAGTTATTAATTTCCACTGATTTTTTCCAAGGTTGCAGACCCCTAACCCTAAACCAAGTCCTCACACTAAAATATAATGATTTACGTTACGGGGACGTGCGTCTTGTCCCCGTGTGGAAGGCGAGTCCCCACAACGTGACTGTGTAAACAGGTTAATGTCCCTACAATGTCGGTTAAACATAAACATGCATGCACACACACACAGCCTGGCACCATGTGTTGGTATGGCGGTTTATTGCACATGTTAATGAGTGTGTGTTTGTGCATGTAGATGTTTGCAGTTGCACAAATGGGGGAGTGGGGGGGGGTTGTAAGGTCAAACGTGATCATAGGTAATGGGTGTGTGTGTCTGTAAGCAGTTAAGTGTGTGTGTGTGTGTGCGTGCCTCCTGCAGCTTTAACGAGCGGTGGAGGTGCACTAATGAAGCGCCCCTCGCGGCAGGGAGGCGTTTCGGGGGTGTGAGAGGAGACGCAGGTCAGCAAGCTTTACGGCCTTCACCTCTTCATTACGCTAATCGCTAACACGCCGCCGTCGCCGCAGCGCTGAGTCACCCCTCAGACATGTCCGCCGGGCTGCACACGTGTTCAAGTGTTTCCCTCCAAAAAAGAATCCTCCATCATACCTGCAGATTAACACCTCATTCACCATCTTTAACCCTTTCAACGATGGGCCTTCATTGGTATTTTTTTACTTGCTGTGATGTCATTTCCTGTAGTATCCCACATTCATACATCTGGAGGTCAGAGGTCAAGGGACTCCTTTGAAAATGGCCGTGACAGTTTTTCCTCCCCAACATTTAGTGTAAGTTTGGAGCGTTATTTAACCTCCTTCATGACCAGCTAGTATGACATGTAAACACTTTCAGAATTAAAAACCAAGCTTCACATGTCTCAACGTGTCTTAGTCAATGGATGGAGGACAAGTTGACCAAATGTCATGGCAATCTATCGAATAGTTTTTGAGATATTTCATAAAAGATCACCAAAATCAGTAGGATTCATCCTCCAGGACCATGAATGTTGGAACAAAATTTCATGGATATTAAAGTTTTTCCTCGCCAACATTTAACGCAACTTTGGAGCGTTATTTAACCTCCTTTACAACAAGCTAGTACGACATGATTGGTACTGATGGATTCATCAGGTTTTATAGTTTACTATGATACCAGTATCGGACTTTTCTTCTGCCTTACTTTCGGACATTTGCTGGACTTTTTTGGGACTTTTTTTCAGAAAATTTTCAAACTTTTTTTTCGCACATTTTTCTAACTTAAAAACAACAACAACAAAAAAAAAATTCTGACTTTTTGGGGATACTTTTGGGACTTTTTATTGGACATTGTTTTGGAAAAAAGCCCTCACACATTCACACGTGGCGTTATTTACCCTCCTTCCTGACCAGCTAGTATGACATGGTTGGTACCGATGGATTCATCAGGTTTTATAGTTTCAGATGATACCAGTACCTTCGCTCAAACTTTAAAACTGAGCCCACTACCACCTAAAAATCATATCTACGACTGCACCGGACATTTAGTTAGATATCTCATCCAGCTCCCATAAGGCTCTGATGGTTCACCTCCTGCCAGCTGCCTCAGGGTATTTGTGATCTTGCAGAAAGCTTGTCTTTGTCTGTTAGGAGATCAAATCAATACGTCCATCCAGTGCCTCCAGATGTTACAACACAACCCCCCCCCCCGTCTTGTGTTATGCCTACGCTGCTGGTGCTTACAGGGCGGTAACCTCGGAGGAAGGTTATGACAGTCAGTAATGTTTATGGTGTTGTGTCTTGGTTTCAGTGGAAGTTGTGTTCCTGGTTTCTCTCAGTCAGTTGTGGTTTTGTATGCCGGTTTGAACCGCAGTGACTTCAGCGCTCTGTTAAATCTTTGTCAGTGTGGTATTTGTGGGGTTTGGAAACAGAGACGGTAACACGGTTAAGATGTTTTAAATGGGATTTGTTCCAGTTATGCTGCTGGACACAATATAACAAACAGCTGTGAAATGTTCTGCAATTAAAAGACAACAAACAGCATGCAGAATAAAGACGCGATGCAGCTTTAGGAGGCGTAACAAACAATTAGTTTCAGGACTGATTCATCTGCATGTTTTGCAATAAATGTTTTGTCAAAAAAACTGCTTATGTTTTAAACCTGCTTCGATTTTTTTTGGGATAAACAATCCCAAAAAAAAATCTTAATTTAGACTGGAAAGTTACTGCGCCTGGTTATTTCCAGCGCATAACTCTTCATAACTTGTTATTTTTGCATTCCTGTACACCAACCAGATGTTGGAATAAGTGTATTTCCCAAAATGTAAATTTGAATTAATCGATAATCGTTTTGTCTATAAAACCTCAAAAATATAGTCAAACTGGAATTACTGCCTCCTACCAGTCAAGTTGCAGTTTACAACTGTTGTGTCCGTTCATCACTACGTCCATACGGACAGACAAGCAATCTGAAAACATAACAGTTGTCGCCGGCGCGGAGGTATAACAATGGCCATCGCATCTTCAAATGTCTTGTTTTGTTCAACCAAAAGTCCAGATGCCCAAAAATATTTAGTTTATTTATATGTTTTTCAGTAAATGTTTTAGACTACAAAATGTCAAGAAAGATTTTTTTGATCAACAATCTAAAAACCTAACTTCAGGAAGTTACTGCGCCTGGTTATTTCCAGCACGTAACTGTTATTTTTACATTCCTGTTTGTGTATGAATTAAGCTAGTATGACATGGTTGGTACCGATGGATTCATCAGGTTGTCTAGTTTCAGATGATACTAGTATCGGACTTTTCTTCTTTTCTTCTTTCTTACGGATATTTGCTGGACTTTTTTTGGGACATTATTTCAGACAATTTCCAGACTTTTTTTCGCACATTTTTGTGACTTTTTTCTGTCTTTTTTTTCGGGCACTTTTCAGACTTTTTTTTTTTTATTCTTTTTCAGACTTTTATTTGGACATTTTTGACTTTTTAAAAAAAAAACATTTTTGTGACTTTTTTTCGAACACTTTTTGGACAATTTTCAGACTTTTTTCGTTTTTATTGGACATTATTTTGACAAAATCCCCCACGCATTCACATATCTGGAGGTCAGAGGTCAAGGGACCCCTTTGAAAATGGACATGACAGTTTCTCCTCGCCAAAATTTAGCGCAAGTTTGTGATGTTATTTAACCTCCTTCATGACCAGCTAGTATGACATGGTTGGTACCGATGGATTCATCAGTGATACCAGTATCTTCACTCTAGCTTTAAAACTGAGCCGCTACGACCTCAGAAAGACAGTAAAGTTGGTCGGTATCAAAGTGATCATAAATAGAAATGATGATGAAAAACATTTCTAACTGAACAATATGGCACATTTAACTTTCCAACGACAGTTTCATACATCAAATATCTTGTAAAGATGTCGTGGAGGCTGCAGTTCATCCCCAGTATCTGTACCCGGTTGTAATTATATAGAAATATCTCAATGATTTATACCTCAAAACAGGTTTGAGCAGATTAAATATAGAGACAACACATTATGGGTTTTAAATGGAGTCACCAAAAGTCAGTAGTGATATATTAATGAAGAGGTTGTAGAAAGTTTAAAATATGTCAAATAGGAGGGGATTTAACTTATTGTGATTTAAAACATTGGGTTCAAACTGAGCTGCAGCGTGAAGTGAGGAGTCGTACTGGCGTGTTGGACAGATAAATCCTGAGTAGTAGAAGAACGTGGGGTAGTTAGTGTGGTTTTCCAACAGTCTGAATATCGTGCAAGCAGTGTTTCCTGTGTGTGAGACTAATATCTGTGAACCCGCAGACTGAGCGTCTTGGTTCTCGGTGAGTTGCTGCTCTCGTTGCTGAAGGCCGACGTCTGATCGTGATTACACCGAGCAAAGTCGCTGAGTGTGTTTTGAGATCTCTGAGTGCTGGGTGGAGGAGTTAAAGTGCAACACAATAACATCCTCTCTTTCACACAGACAGACAAGTAGAAGAAACTGTTGTGGTTTAATACGTGATTTCATTAAATAGAAATAGAATAACTTCTGTACCAGTACAGAGAATGTACCTTTATTATACTGTAATCAGGGTCTGATATTCAACTTGTTCTCATCCTGCCACCGTGGCAGGCGAGTATTTGTTTTTGTCTGCCACTTTTGAAATCTCTACACTAAATGAAGGAATAACATTTTAGACCTGATGTCATTCAATGTTTCAAAAAATCTGTCTGGATCCGCAAAACATGTGATCATTGTGATGAAGGTAACACAGTTTATAGTCTAAGTATATAGTATATCAGTCTAATGCAGTGAGGGACAAAGAGACAATGTACTACGGAGTATTAGGTCCACATTGAGGGAAAAAACATCTGAGATTTACACAATAAAGTCAGAATATTACGAGAAAGAAAGTCGTAGAAAGTTATATGTAATAATTGAATTCATAAAAAGTTTTACAACATTTACTTTCGTCTGATGATTCTGCGTAATTTGACATCAACTCGGCAAGTCGTGTACCAAAATTTGTGCAGATTTTCCGAGTTATTGTTCCGACTTGAGGGGGCGCTCCTGTACATTTTCCCAGTCGGGAATTCTTTTTTCCAATTATTTCGACACCACATGAATGCAGCATTACACCAGGGTTTTTCCTGTATAGAGAATTACGTCCCGCCACTATTTCCCACCAAGTGTTGCCCTTGTTGACTCACCGTGTGACGGCGTCGTTCGCTCCTGGCTGGATGAGGTGGGAGAAGTATTCCTCCACCACAGAAGAAGTCAGGTGTTTCTTCAGGTAGGGGAAGAAGAGGGGATGACGAGCTATCACTCCTGAAGAAAAGAGAGGAGAGAAAACTCGTCTTTGACTTCTCATTGATGCAGTCTGGTGTTCTTCTTAGGTTTTTATCCATCTTTAATTTATCCATCTTTGACAAGAGAGTTGTATCGACGTTCTCTCCTAACTCGCTAACTTGTTCCTCCGCTTATCTTTGAAGAGTTTCTCACCGATGTTAGCCGAGTCTCCTTTGTCTCCGCTCCTGGTGAAGGCCAGCTCCTCCAGTCTGTAGCTGTGTGGTCCACCGGGCAGTCCTGGACAGACAGCAGGACACCAGAACATCCTTCAAATGTGTGTTTCATTGGCTCAGCTAATGGCAGAATCTATGGCCCCGACCATGGCTATGAAATATCAGTAAGTTACAATCTATGGCCCCGACCACGGCTCTGAAATATCAGTAAGTTAGAATCTATGGCCCCGACCATGGCTCTGAAATATCAGTAAGTTAGAATCTATGGCCCCGACCACGGCTCTGAAATATCAGTAAGTTAGAATCTATGGCCCCGACCACGGCTCTGAAATATCAGTAAGTTACAATCTATGGCCCCGACCACGGCTCTGAAATATAAGTAGAATCTATGGCCCCGACCACGACTCTGAAATATCAGTAAGTTAGAATCTATGGCCCCGACCACGGCTCTGAAATATCAGTAAGTTACAATCTACGGCCCCGACCACGGCTCTGAAATATCAGTTAGCTAGAATCTACATTGATTTCAAAGTAATCTGACCCAACTCTGAGTACAAGTACCTCCAAACAGTACTCAGGTACAGTTCTTGAGTAAATGTATTTGCTTTGTTTGTGTGCTACAATTCAGTTTCTATCGTCTTTTGAAATAGACGTCAGTTTAGTGCGTCAGAGGAACGTCATCAACACGGAGTCGAGTCTCTTCACAGCATTCAATCAGCGTCCTGATCTCCGCTGTGTGTGTGTTCCTGACCTGGGCTACCTACGGGGACACATTCAGACTAAAGACCAGCTAACGGGGGACAAAAGATGTGGATGTGTGTGTGTGTGTGTGTGTGTGTGTGTGTGTGTGTGTGTGTGTGTGTGTGGGACCGTATGAATGCAGCGTTGGTGAAAGGATGAAGTGGCCCAGCTTGTCCTCCCCAGGAGCAGACAGCACTCTCTGTGTTTGTTGTTGTGATGAATGGAGGTGAATGGGAAGACGTCGCCCTCTGTAGGCAGACGTCAGTAACTGTCTATTGATCAATAAATCATTTCCTTCTTCTGTCCAGTTCCTTCTCTTGAATGACTGCAGGAACTCACAGAGGGTGCTGGATCTATAAGACTCCAGAAACTTCTTCAAAGATCATTCAAGCACCCTCAAGGACCCTGGAACTTCCTGGAGGAACTACCCGAGCCCCGTTGGGAACACCTGGAACCCCTAAAGCACCATTTGAGCTCTCTTAAGGACTCCTGCGTCCCACTCAAGGACCAATTAAACTCGTTTGAGTTCCTGAGGGCCACTGGAAAACCCCTCATGGATTTCCGGAGCCTCCTCAAGGACCTTTTGAGCCCGCTTCATAGACCCATTGAACCTTCTCAAGGTCCATCTAAGCCACCTTGAGGAACCCTGGAATCCCCCTGACATAATTTGAGCCCGCTTAAGGACCACTGAGTCCCTCAAGGATCCCCTACAACATCTTCAAGGACTCAAGCAATTTTTTCAAGGACCCCTGGAACCTTCTCCAGAACAAATGGAGCCTCTTCAAGGACCTCTGAAGCCCACTCAATAATCCCTGGAAACATTTGAAGGCCCTATGGAACCTCCTGATGGACCACTATGACCTCTTCCAGGACCCAGGAGGTTTTAGAGCTCCCAAAGGGCCCAAGGACTCCTCAAGGACCATTTGAGACCCTCACGGGCCTCTGTAATCCCTTACAGACCATATGGGCTCCTCTAACCTCCTCAACGATCATTCAAGCCCCCTCAAGGACCCTGGAACTGATAATCCACTCTCAGGCGTAACATAACTTGTTTACCTGCATCAGGTTGGTCCTGTGCTGAGGTGGGAGGGGCTTCCTGCTCAGGTGTGTCTGGCCCCGCCTCCGTGAAAGACTCCGCCAGCTCTCCACCGACGTGGACGTCCACCTGCACAGACGTCAACCATACCGATTGTTCGGAACTATCCAAACTTTACTTTGAGAAATATAAACATGAAACTTCTCAAATGTTAAATCTTGTCTGAACACACGCAGCTAAACTTCAAAAAATAAAAAATAATAATAACCATCATTTATAAATGGTAAATTAAAGTTAATTAAACTTAGTTAATAGTTATTTTACTGTTAACAAACAACAAAATAATAATTAATAATGTTTACTAATTCGTTGTTACTTTAATAGTTTATTGTTGCACATATTATAACATTTGATATACTATATATAAATATATATATATAATTATTTATTAAGGATTAAGCTATTATTTGCAAACCTTTAAGAAATTGTTTGTAAAACATCTATAAACATTACATAGATAGATATTTATAACAATTTGTTAATGTTAATAACTCATTTGTAAACCGTCTATAAACATTATTGGGATTATAAAGTTACAACTGACGATTATAATAAATTGTTAAATGGTTAATAAATACTTTGTAAAACATCTGTAAACATTATTTAGATAGATAGTTAATACTTTAATGAATTATTAATAATTGGTTTCTGGTCCATCTATCTATGTAATGTTTAACAATTTGTTAAAGGTTTACACATCATTTCGTAATCACTAACAAATACTTAATATAGTATATAAAATGTTATAATGTGTGCAACAATAAACTGTTAATACTTTACTAATGTAATCAGAATGTAATTGTTATCGTCTCTTATCAGCAATGATACAATATATAATTTATTAACTAACAAACTAATAATAAAATAACAAATCATAGCATTACTAACAATTAGTAAACATCATTTAATTGTTTAACAATAAAATAACTATTAACCAAGTTTAATCAACTATCAATTAACCATTAACAAAGTGTTACAAATATCTATCTATGTAATGTTTATAGATGTTTTACAAGTCATTTCTTTCAGGTTTATGAATAATTTTGTAATCATTAACAAATATATAGTATATCAAATGTTACAGAATGTCTGCAACAATAAATTGTTAAAATAACTTAAATCATATTACTAATAATTAATAACAAATTTAATTAACATTTAATTATAATCGTTTTTTAGCAGTAAAATAAATACTACCTAAGTTTAATTAACTATTAATTTACCATTTATAAATGATGGTTATTATAAAATGTCACTCTTTGTTCTTCCTTTGTTCGAATGTCTTAAAAAACAGCTTTATTTCTTCCTGATAAACATTTAGCAGCTGGAATAAAAACTCACCTTCAGCTCAGATTTGGGGTGTAAGAAGAAAAACGGCTTCAGGACAGGAGACCTGGAAAGAACAAAGTGAAACTAGAAAATGCATTTCCTGCTGAAAATGCGTGGGAATGCTGACAGCTGAAATTTATTGCAAAGCATAGCTGAAAATGCAGAAATGTGAAATGACTTGCCGAAAAATGTTAATGCGCAAATGCATTGCACTGCACTGCTGAAAACCCTAGAAGATGAAATGTACAACTGGCAGAGTTGAAAGCTGAACTGCATTAGCTGAACTGCGTTAGCTGAAGAAGCTAAGAGCTGAAATACATTAAGCTAGAAAAGCTGGAAGCTGAACTGTAATACTGTCAAAAGTGGTACATTTGAATTTTCCTGAATAGGTGGAAAGAAGAAATGCTTTATATGTATATCAGACAGATGAACTGCATTGCTAAACAAAGACACAGAGAGAGAGAGAGAGAGAGAGAGAGAGAGAGAGAGAGAGAGAGAGAGAGAGAGAGGAGAGAGAGAGAGAGAGAGAGAGAGAGTAGTATTTGGGTGAAACAAACCTGTTGAACAGAAATAGTATTTTCACTGAATGAACCTTTAAAATCTATAAGTTGTTACACAGAAAGTGGTATTTGGGTGGAAAGTAGCAGTAGGAGTTGTAGTAATAGTAGTATTAGTAGTAGTCGTAGTAGTAGTAGTAGTAGTAGTAGTAGTAGTAGCAGTGGTATTAGTAGTAAGAGTAGTAGTAGTAGTCATAGTAGTAGTAATAGTAGCAGTAGTGGTAGCAGTAACAGTAGTAGTAGTAGTAGTAGTGGTAGTAGTAGTATTAGTAGCAAAGGCAGCAGTAGTAGTAGCAATAGTAGTAGTAATTGTAGTAGCAGTAGTAGTACTATCAGAAGGAGCAGCAGCTGTAGTAGTAGTAGTAGTAGCAGTAGTAGTAGTAGAATCAGTAGGAACAGAAGCCCACAATAAAACTGTTGTTTATGTGAAGCTTCTCTTAGTTCGAGGTTACACCTTCAGGGAATAAACGGGCACATTTTCAACTCACACTCGGGGTCGTCCGCCCGCGATGCCGGTCAGTCCGGGAGCTGTGAGCGTGGAAAAAGAGAGGAGGAGGAAAGAAGCTTCAGTTTTCTAGTAACCTTTAAAAACCCCACTGTAGTTTTAGCAGGTGTAGCAGCTGGTCTGAGTTCAGCTTCCTGTCCTACGTACAGTTCAACAGCATGAATCAGGAGTCACAGAGTTCAGTGTGTGTGTGGTCCATTTGAACGAGTCACCATAAACATCTGGTTCAGAAGGTCAGCGACTTCCTTATCTGCAGTAACTAGGAATCTTTACTGTGTGTGGGGAGGAGGAGATATTGCAGAATATTTCGCTCCTTAAAGCACAAGTTTACCACATTAATTAAAACATATTTCAGGCTTTTAGACACGTAAGCACAACTGGGCTCTACATATTGAGTTTTCTTTGGGCCTTTCTTTCTGATCTGAGCCAAAATGTCCACTTGAATTAGTATACAACACACTTTACTATTTTGTGCAAAGATAAAATGGCACAAGCTAGTGTGCTAATGGATATCAATCAAACTGGGACTTTGGAATATGACTGCAAATATAAATTGTAAATGAATAGATATGGTATGCTTAAATATGCAGGTGCATTATCTTATCAAATATGTGCTAATTTTCATACATTTCCAGAACAGAAATGTGAACAAACCCCTCTGTAAAAACCTTCAGAATATAGAGAGGAATGAAACTGGAAGGTTTGGTGGATATAAAAGCTGCTGAAGTGGAGATTTCTGACTCAGAGTCTGAGAAAAAAACGGTCAAAAATGTCATACATTTTGAAGACACTACAGGTGAATAGAGTAAAAAAATTAACTAATAGATATCACCATGAAACTTCCCTAGTTGATCACTTACATTAGGACAATTATTTTTCGTATTACAAGTTTTCTGAAATTTTATGTTTAAATATGCAAATGAAGCATTATCTTATTAAATATGTGCTAATTTTCATACATTTCCAGAACAGAAATCTGAACAATGGATATAGTCAGGTTCAAAATTCTTGTTTCATTTTGTTGACATATTGGAGTCAAAGGTTTTTACAGAGGGGATTTTGGATATTGCTTTTTATAATACTGTCAAAAGCCATAAAGAAATTCCATTTTAACCATGTTTTTAGGAATAAAATGTTGTATAAATCAGGCTATGAATGTTGCATGAACAAACCCCTCTATATAAACCTTTAGCATATAGAGAGGAATGAAACTGGAAAGTTTGGTGGATGTAAGTGCTGCTGAAGTGGAGATTTCTGACTCAGAGTCTGAGAAAAAACTTTTGACAAATTTCATACATTTTGAATGAATGGGGTAAAAAAAACAACAAAAAAAAACGTTAATAGATATCACCATGAAACTTCCCCAGTTGATTACTGACATTAAGACAATTATTTTTTGTGTTACTAGATTTCTGAAATATTACTTTTGAATATGCAAATGAGGCATTATCTAATGGTAACGTTTGGTGAATTTAGGAGAAATCTACAGACGCCTTAAAATGTGCTGTCCGACTGTCTTCACAGTTTATATAAAGTATATTAATCATCATAAAGGCAGATTTTAATGCAGTGCGTTGGTGAATGAGAGGGTTAAAAGAAGAAGCTTGTGTTTGTCGTACCCATGCCGGTCCCTGCTGGAGCGATTTCTCTGGCGAAGAGCTCAAGAGCTTTCTTCTGTTTGTGGTGGGCGGCCATCCAGATCACTGCCTCTCTGGAGCCCTGATAACACACAATTCATCCAAATATTAACTGTTAAAACTCTGATCAACTCTTGTGTTTGTTTCCTGTTTAACTTCCCGTGGCCTCCAATACAAATCAAACGAACAAGAAGAGGAGAAAGATGGCGAGGAAGAGAGAGAGGAAGAAGAAGTGGGAAGAAACAGCATAAAAGAGAGAAGCGTGGGAGGTTAGAGGCGTGAAACAGGCTTAACTCCGACCCTGACCTGCTTCTGGTAGAAGAGAACGTTTTGGACGGATGGAGGGATGGAGAGAAAGAGAAACTGAGATTAGAGTAAACAGAGTGATAAAGGGAGAGTTTAGAGGCGTGAAACAGGCTTTAGTCCGACCCCGACCTGGATCTGGTGTTAAAGACAGAAGACAGAGAGGTGGACGGATGGACAGAAGCTCATACCTCCGTGTTTCCAGCACAATCCTCTAAAGATGTTCTGTTTAATTATAGAACATGTTTGAAGGGAGTTTTTACAAAGTCTGGTCTCATTTTTAATGTTTATAAATAAAGAAACATAACAGGAAGTAAAGATTCCTTTCATTCTATCAATCATCATCATCATCATCATCATCATCATCATCATCATCATCAGTGGGGAAGCCAATGCTGAAGAGCCTTAAACTTGTATAGAAGTCTCTGAGACAATGAGCTTCTACTTCTCTTATGATTTATTACCTCAGTAAACATTGTAAACATGAGTTTATGGTCTCAATCGCTAGTTTCAAGTCTTCTTCAGTACAGCATGATGTTCATTCAGTAAATGATGGTCCCATTTAGAGTCAGATAGACCATAAAGCAGGGGATGCTTTTAGGGCGAATTCTAGGTGACCGTGAGATGTTATGTGTTGGTTTTAAAAGGTCATGTCAGTAAGACAGAAGAGGAGATAGATGGAGGAGGTGGTCTTTCAGTAAGACAGAAGAGGAGATAGATGCGGTGATAGAGGTGGTCTTTCAGTCAGACCCTGAGATCATCGGTGAGACTAAAAGAGAAGGAGTGTTTGGGACAACAGGCGTTAACGTTACCTTGCTGCGAGCGTTGGGACCGTAGGTGTCCTCGGCTCCGAGGATCTGGACGTTAACGGAGCTGAAATCTTCCAGCTTTAACTGCTTGAGTATACGCTTCGTCCTACACACAAACACACCAGTTAATCTCAGGAATACACATCAAGTTTAGAGAGCATCCTCCCCACAGGGAGCGTTTTCTCCTGCACACCGTTTGACGATGCTGTCTGCGGTCCGTCGGGCCTTCTCTGCCGCTCTCGGACCTCCGACCGGACACACTGCCGTCGCCCTGTAGCCGTCCATGTAGGTGGCACACACCTGGAGACGGGAGGGGAGGAGGAACAGGACACGAGAGCTCCGGTTGAAGAGAACGGAACAGGAAATGTGACGCTGATTTGTGTTTGAATTCAGACCAAATAACTCAAAAACAATAAAACGTGAAAAAGCAGTTTACCTTGTAGTCGTGTGACGGAGCGGCGCCTTTAGCCCCCGTCACTCTGACAGCACCTCCGTCTACACCTGGAAACATACTTTATTGCATCAGTCGCTGCTTCTCCATCGGGAGGGTTTTCTGCTTCCTAAATCTTTTGGGACGTTTTTCACTAAATTAATAATTCATGAATTGAAAATCAATTTGAAATTGAATGGATGAATTCTGAAATTGGCAACTGTTTTATTTAATGCATCACTCAGCTACAAAAACACTCTGACTGTACAGCGGTGTTACAGAGCGGAGCATCGGCATCGGCCGAGTTCAGACACACACACCGACAACAGACAGGTTTCATGTTAGCGTTAAAGTCGTTAAAGTACTGCCATTAAACGAGAGGAGAGGACGAACACAGTAGAGCTCAGTAAAGAAAGGATCCGAGGCTTTACTCGAGCCGATACCGATCTATTCAAATATGATAATTAAATGATTTATTTGTCAAATAAAAAGATTTGGCAAATTAATACATTTATTTGAAAAATTAAAAGATTAAATGATTTATTTGGCAAATAAAATTATTTATTTATTTGGCAAATTGAAAGATTTAATTGACAAAATTATGTATTAATTTGGCAAATTAATACATTTATTTGGCAAATTAAAGGATTTATTTGGAAAAAATATATATTTATTTGGAAAATAAAATTATTTATTTGGCAAATTAAAAGATTTATTTCGCAAATTAATGTATTTATTTTGCAAATTAAAGGATTTATTTGGCAAATTAATGCATTATGTCCGCTTATGATATAGTAAAAGGTTTGTTTTTATCTGCCATGGTCAGTACAGCCTGAGGAAATAACTCCTATATTTCCATTTTATTCCTGTAAATTTCCATCAATTAGTTTTGCAGCGCTGACTCTGTCTGTAGCTGTGTTGGTGTTGTTGTCCTTAAATTCCCAGCCTAGCAGGACGATCCTGACATCTCAGCTCAGTGTGCTGAAAACATCCCGCAGCACTTTGTTGACCCCCGACTGAACCGGTCTGCAGACTCACCACCGGGTCATCGTCAGTTCACGCTCCCGACTCCTCCGTGTTACAAAATAAACTACTGCTGAGACAGCGGGGGGGTCAAACAAGGCCGAGGAGTTCAATCAGAAGCAAGTATTTACATGTTTGGCAGCTGAACGTTCCAGAACTCCCACTTTGTAACATCCCGTTCTCTTCAGCAGGCTGAGAGTTCACTTAAGGCTCATGAAAAACTGAATTATTAATATTAACTGACAGCTTATCTTCCATTAATACAAACCAGGAAGAACACTGAACGCAAAGTCAGGTTGTTTTTAATCTGTTAAAGCTCTAAAACTAAATCATCTAATGACTAGATTAAGAGTTAGCTGCAGGCTACAACTTGAGCCCCGCTATTTCAACCTATATTTGTTTCCATTTTGGCAAATTGGCACCTTTAAAAGTATGCTGAATTATCCATTAGTAGTGCCTGTCTGCAGTGTACTCGTGGATGTAGAGAGAACTATCACTGGATTACTGTGATACTGAAGAAAACTTAAAAACGTGAAGATTCTCAGGCAACTTCTGCAGCGTCTTTTTTCAAAATCTTTTAGCAGATCTGACCTGTCTTCAGGTTCATATTTCAGCCAGTAGCATGAACTCATTCCTTCACTTCATAGTTGAGAACTGGGTCATGACGAGGTCACGTCAGAGTCGCTGTTATTCTGCACTTTCTCCACTTAGTTTGAAATGTATACATAACATGCATCATCTGGTCATTATTTATTAAAAACAGAACAGTAGGAGGGACATTATGTTTCTGAACAAATTAAAAAAATCACTGAATTAATGAGAGAAGAAGAGGAAGTTTGTTATCAGCGAGGAGGAGTTCATGTGAGGGTGATGGATCCATGTTTAGTTTTTAAAAAAGGAAAATAAATCCCTACTAGCTGATAGAGAGTTTATTGGAGGTTGGGAGGAGGGTGACGGGTTCAGGCGGGGGTCGGAACAAAGCGTTTGTTTAAGGTTGCCAGATGAATGTTTGAGGGTTATGAAAACAGTTAGAGTTCATCCCGCGGTCGCGTCCTCAGAGCGGACTCTCACTCTGTCTGTGTGTGTGTGTGTGTGTGTGTGTGTGTGTGTGCAGTACCTGGCACTTCCTC